>NC_086447.1:410994534-411144534 GCF_028390025.1 Pseudophryne corroboree
ATTTCTATGGAGCCGGGTGACGGGGGGAGTGAAGAAACTTCACTCCCCCCATCACTGCCCCTCCGCCGCCAGGTCGCCCGTCGGCTGTATCCGCCGCCGGGCAGCTCGGCGGCGGATCTTTAAATGTGTAGGGCCCATTAGAAAGGAGGAGGCCTGTGTGCAGTCTCCTGGGTCCTCTCCTCTCTAGCCAGTAGTGCTCCTGACTCTGGGTACCAGGGTCACTAGTGCACATTTGCAGATCTCTGGGAAATTGGGGCAGGTGCAATTTTCCCAGTGAATTTCCTACTGCACATGCATGAAACACCAGGAAAATGGGATCTGCACCATTTACCCAGTGCATTCTGTAGCACTGCTGACGCGACGTAGGACTCCTGAGGGTACAGCTACACTATACAATTGTCTGGCGGATCATCTGCCAAATCTGGCTGGTTGGAATGAAAATCTGGTAATGGATGAGAGCAAATGACACTTGACCATTTGCTCCCGAACACTGGAAAACGGACAAAAACTGTCGCTCAGACAAATTGGTTAAATCACGGAATTATAATGACAGTATTTGTCCATTTTCCAGTGTTCGGGAGCAAATGGTCGATTGTCATTTGCTCTCATCCATAACCAAATTTTCATTCCAGCCGGCCAGATCTGGCAGACAATTGTATAGTTTATGCCCAGCTTAAGTATTAGAAAAAATGGTGCAGGGTGTGTGGTGTTGCCCCCGTTGGACCCAGGGGCCTGTGTGCACTGCACATAATGCACCCATTATAAATACGCCAGTGGCAGCCATGCTAAGCTCTCAGAAGCTGATGTACAGTATGAGGTATTATTGCCAATATGTTTTATTGTTGTTAGTAATATAGAACTCTAGCGGCTGCAATGAACACCACACTTTGCATGTACATGTAGGGGGGCGGATAGCACATATAAACATACATGCAATGTTGTATGCAATATACGTGTTGGCTGCCTTTTTCTGGGACTCAGCACCACAAGGCATTTCACAGACGCTGCACCCGGGACGCAGCAGTTTTCGGTTTCACTGCCCCCAGACTCCCACTGCCCAGTTTCACAGAAGTCTGGGGGCCGGCTTAGAAGGAGAAGTGAAGCCAAATACTGCTGTGTCCTGGCTGCAGCAGCTGTGAAATTCACAGTGCTGCCACTCCCTGGGGTAAGGCAGCTAGCACATACATGACATATGACATTGCATGTACAGTATGTGTATATGTGCTATCCGGTCCCCCTATGCAATGTGTGGTGTGTACTGCAGCCCATGGGCTGGAGCCGCCACTGCTCCCAACATATTACTGTCCAGTTGGGGACTCAGTGGTAGATATATGAAGCCGTGAAAAGAGTGGAGAAGTGAGCCAGTGAGTCAGCTTCTACCTATAGGGGTCTATTCATGTAGCAGTGAAAAGCCATTTATCAGTGATAATAGGGCTTTTCACTGCTTCCTCCTATTCATAGAAGGGGTTGGGGCTGTAATGCCGGCAGTCGGGATCCCGGAGGTCAGCATACCGACCCTGGAATCCCAGCCGCCAGAATGCCTAACTTTAACCCAGCCCCCTCCACATACAGCCTACCCCTAACCCAACGGGTTGCGTCTAAACCTAACTCCCGGTCCTAACCCGCCCTCTATACTTACAGTCGGGATGCAAGATTTTGGCAATTGATCTCCTGATGCTGTCGGAATTCCAGCATCGACATTCTGACAGTTGTCGGGATCCCGGCAATCAAAATGTCAACGCAGTCATCTTAATGACATCCCTTCTCCTTATTCTCTTCGCACCCTTTACTGACTCTGGCCAACTAACAGCCATGGGGCAGGGTTGGGGACACTCTGGGACTTAATAAAAAAATCTTAACAAATAGTACACATTTAATTAAAGGTTTAAATAGGAGAAAAAACAATACATTTCAATCCTTTACAAGTTCTACTGGAATTTATGGATTTTTGCTTATTGCACCCTTTAAATTAAATGTGGTCTATTTGTGGTGTACTTTTAGATCAGATGGGGCCAACATGGAGGGGTCCTGGATAGGCCCAGGGTTGCAGGTGGGTGGGCAAAGGGACAGCATCATGCAGAAAGTAGAGCTGCGGCGAAGACCCCCCTTTTCAAATCCAGCCCAGTCTGTGAGAAGTCCAGGTGATATTCTCTTTCCCCGGTGTAACATTGGGATTTACTGTACAAGCCGGGCAAGAAGGAGGAGGTGGCATGGTGCAGGAGAGGACAATGACTCTTCTGAGTCCCTGATCTCTGTCTGGTGACCGTGTGGTGGCGTCCCGGTGCAGTGTGACTATGTCCCAGTGCAGTGGTGTTATGGTACGACTATGTCCCAATGCAGTAATGTCCCGGGGCATTCACTTTGCAGTTCGGGGGTGATCTGGTGCGTCTATGTCCCAGTGTGGCGGAGTCCCAGTGCGGCTATGTCCCGGCACCTGCGCAGTCATGTCCTACTAGCAGGAAACCAGATCACTGGAGGTACCACAGTTATCCCCAGGATTGCAGAGGGACTACCTTTCCAGATCGCTTCATCAGAAGGGTAAGTATTCATGAATTGTGGACTACTACATATCGTGTTGAAATGATGTGATATGTAGTGAAAAGTAACAATTCTATAATGCTAACCTACATAAATAGACCCCATCATTTTTTAGAATGCACTTTCTAAATGCTACCTCAAAACTGATTGGCTGACATGGGCAACTTCTCCACTGGCACACTTCTCCACTCTTTTCACTGCATCATACAAATTCATACTCTAAACCATCTAAACCATTCTCTGCCTACCCTGACCTATCCTATCCTGATGAAGAGTAATAATCCGATCGAACAACCTAGACATTACAACATTGACCAAGACTGGACTTTGGGTCAGCAACTGTCTCTGGACAGGCTCATATCTATAGTGCAGAACACTTATTTACAAACTAGTATATCGGATCTGGACACCTCGGTCCACCCATAGCTTCTCCCCATCTTTCCGACGTTCTGTCCCTTCCCTTCTGCGGCTGTATACAAACGCGTTTATGGTGGGTCCTCTATCCTCTATGGCTATGGTGTATCCAGTTGCTCACTATAGTGGGAGACACTGGAGGAGCTCCCAGTGTGTATGCATGTTGGAGACAAAACAAACCTGAGCAGATTATTATATAGACTAATAGCAACACCTTACTCATTTAAACAAGCAACACTATACCAAATCAATGTGCAAATGTTATTCTATTTTTACTAAATGACTGAACTATAAAAGGGATCTCCTCTGGTTACTTTTGTTATGAACCCCCTGGTTGATGGTTAGGCTACAAGTCAGATTGTAGTTGTGAATACAGTATGAGGAGTATTGTAGGAAGTTACAATGGCAAGATGTGCATTTAAACGTGATATGCAGAGTACTTTGACAGGATACGTTTTCTTTCTCATGACAAAATTGTTAGACAGTGGATCACTCTGCTGTCTGTCTCCGTTCCCAGCACTAGAGGCAGCTTCCCTGCTCTAGTGTTTTCCCTCCTCGTGTCAGCTCAGTGAAAGAGGAGGTGCCTAGTGCACAGTCTGAGAGAGTTCTGCCTGGGAGCAACAACTGCACTGACGTGCAGCTTCTGCTCTCCTGAGTGTGTGACCTTGTCTACCCTGCAGCCACATCCTGTGAGTGTTAAGTCGCTGTGTCACTGCTGTACTGCATCACATGTATACTGTGAGTACCTCCTGCTGTAGAACATCTTCTATATATTACAAGCTGTTATCCCTGTTATATGAATAAACCAATCATCCTGGTTAAGTGCCATCGTGTAGACTAACATCCCTATCCGACACCAAGAGGTTATGGGCCCAGGACCCCAAGACGGAAAGGAATTCTAAAACAGAGGTACATAAGAAATAAAAGTGCAGCTGATTAAAGGAGTACTTTTATTAAATATAGAAAAGAATGTCCAGTACAGGGAACAGCGTGAAATTTACAAAGCTAAAAGGCTCAGAGAAGTACACAATGTAGAAATTCGCCATGGAGAAGCAGATTAAGCGGGAAAAGTTGTGGAAAGTCACAATTGAGCTAGGAGCAGACCCAAACCTAGTTGAAGTGGATAGAGCCATCGGAACTTGTTCCATGAGATAACACCAATCACTTGTACAGTGGAACAAGAATCACAGCAACAATATGTATCGCTGGATGCACAGGCAGCAGAAAGTGTACCTGAACCTGAAACTGTTAATGCGGATACCCAATCAGGAAACAGAAGTTCAATGAGAAGAAATAAAGGTATTCCATCCAAAAGATACAGTGAGGAATATGCAAACATAGCTCACTGTGAACCCCAAAATATACAGGAAGCAAAGTCAAGTTGTGACTGGAAAGAATGGAAGTCAGCAATAGATACAGAGCTGTCATTTCTGGATGATAACAGTACATGGACTGTAGTTGACAGGCCGAATTACCGTAAGACAATAAAGAACAAGTGGGTCTTTTGCAGAAAGCTGAATGCAGAAGGGACAATTGCTCGTTATAAAGCCCGCCTTGCTGCTAAAGGATACACACAAAAATCTGGGATCAACTATGGAGAGATCTTTTCGCCTGTCGCAAGGTGCAGCACCTTGAGGTTAGTCATTGCCATTGCTACACTTCATGATTTATTGTTATACCAATTAGACTTTGATTCTGCATTCCTAAATGGAGAGTTAATTGAGATTTATATGGAACCATCTGAACATTATGACGAGAATATGTTCCAAGAATGAAAAGTTTACCTCTTTGTATGGCCTAAAGCAAAGAGGTCATTGTCGGTAGGTAAAGGTGGATGCTGTAATGCTAGAGATGAACTTTGTTAGGTCAGAGACTGAACACTGCTTATATCACAAAACTATAGAAGAAAAGCGGTTCATCATAGTTGTGTATGTGGATGATCTATTACTAGCAGGTCAAGAAGAGCACATTACTGATATAAAACAGCAGCTGAAACAAAGATTCAAGCTAAAGGATTTAGACCCTGTAAATCATTTGTTAGGCATGAGAATTGTACAAAACCTGAAAGATGGGACTGGTACAATTTATCAACAGACATATATTGAAGCAATACTTCGCAAGTATGGAATGTCTGATGCAAAACCAGTGAGCACTCCTATTGATAAAAGCATAAAGATGGTAAAGACCATGTCACCAACCAGCCAGGAGGAGATAGAGGAAATGAGCAAAGTTCCTTATCAAAATGATGTTTGTAGCTTAATGTATGCAAGCATTGGAACTCGCTCCGATTCACACATGCAGTGAGCCGGGCAAGCTAGTTTGCAATTAACCCTGGAAGGCAACACTGGATTACAGTCAAGAGAATCTTAAGGTAATTAAAAGGTACAAATTCATTTAAGTTGATGTTTACAAAGTGAAAAGGTAGGACTTTGGAAGTTTTCTGTGATGCCAATTGGGGATCAGATGAGGATGACCATCATTCCTACACGGGATACTTGTTCATTTTGGCAGGCACAGCCGTCAGCTGGGCAAGCAGAAAGCAACCCACTGTTGCCCTATCCACCACTGAGGTGGAGTATATGGCACTTACAGAAAATGCAAAAGAAGCTTTATGGATAAAGGAGACTTTATGTGAGATTTATCCGTGAGTTAGTGGAAAACAAGTCTGTCAATGTGGATTACATAACAAGCAAGAGCAATGCTGCTGATATGTTGACAAAGGGACTGTCATCACACTTGCTGAATATGTTTGACCTTGTCTACCCCTCAGCTGCATCCTGTGAGTGTTAAGTCGCTGTGTCACCGCTGTACTGCATCACATGTATACTGTGAGTTCCTGCTGCTGCAGAACATCCTCTATATACTACAAGCTGTTATCCCTGTTATACAGTACTAGGTGCTTCATCGCACCCTATGGGCGCTCTTCACACCGTCACAAGGGGCTACACCCCTTAACCCTTGCATGCCTATCTGGGGTTCAATATTTGTATTATACGGAGTATTACCTGCATTCCTTTGTTAGTGGTTAAATATTGCACAATGAAAGGGCGTGCGATGGTGAAGGAGGCGCAGCCCCTTGTGACGGCATGAACAGCACCTGCAGAGCACGATGTACAGAAAGTACCGGGTGCGGGGGGGATTGCGCATGGGAGAGGGTGTCTGTAGATGCTGCGGGCGGGGGGGGGGCCCAGATGGGGAATGGTCGGGAGGTGCTGCGGGTGGGGCAGAGGAGTAGGGGCTACAGATGGGGGAGGGGTCCAGAGGCACTGCAGGTGGGGGAGGGGCAGGGGTGCCATAGGTGGGGGAGGGGCAGGTACGGGGATGTTGCGGATGGGTGTAGGGTTCCGGAGGTGCTGTGGGATGGGAAGGGGCGGGGGTGATGTAGGGGGTCCGGAGACACCGCGGGTGGGGGAGGGGCAGGTGTGGGTGGTGCGGCGGATGGGGAAGGAGGTCCTGAGGCGCTGCAGGTGGTGGAGGGGCAGGTGCGTGGGTGCAGTGGGTGGGTGAGGGAAGGGGGGACTGCGGATGGAGGAGGGTGTCTGCAGATGCTGCGGGTGGAGGGGGGGCAAGTGTAGGGGGAGACATATATGGGAGGTGGATGGTGGAGGGGGTCTGGAGGTGCTGTGGGTGGTGGAGGGGTGGGGGAGTGGGAGCCGTGGGTGGTGTAGGTGGTCTGGAGGCACAGCGTGTGGGGGAGGGGTGGAGTGACGCATGTGGTTGAGGGGAAGGTGCGGAGGTGTGGTGCATTGGGAAAGCATCTGGAGGCGCTGCAGGTACTGTACCTGCCAAAAAGGTAGTTGGAGGGTATGCACTAACAGGGCCAGGACAGGGGTGACGGGGCCAGGACAGGGGCGACGGGGCCAGGACAGGTGCGATGGGACCAGGACAGGGGCGACAGGGCCAGGACTGAAATGACAGGGACAGGATAGGGGTGACAGGGCCCGGGTAGGGGCGGCAGGACCAGGATAGGGGTGACAGGGCCAGGATAGGGGTTACAGGGCCAGGATAAGGGTGACAGGGCCAGGATAAGGGTGACAGGGCAAGGCCAGGGGTGACAGGGACATGACAGAACACAGGGCACGGGAGAGATTGGTATTAGGGACAAAACAGTGGTGACAGACAGATGTGTCTTACCGGAGTCACTTCTGCTGGCTGCTGCTGTTCCACTCCAACCTGTTGGGATCTGCTGCTGCTGGAGACTTGGCATGGCTGACTCTCTCAGGCTGGAGTCCTGCTTCCTCTGCCCGTCCGCATCCCTCCCCCCCTCCTCCTCAGTCACACACCGTGGACCTCGCGCGGCTGCCGGGCACTGTGGTAAGGGGAGACTGGGAGTGACTGGTTAACCCCCAGGAGACGCTGCGGCTGAAGGGAGGAGGGGGTCACAGCATGCACGCGGCGCGGACTTCGTGGCTGCAGAGCACTGTGATAATGGGAGACTGGGAGTGACTGGTTAGCCCCCAGGAGACGCTGCGGCTGGAGGGAGTAGGGGGTCGGAGCCTTCAAGCAGCACGGACTTTTGCAGCGCTGCCCGCCGGCTAAAGTGTGTGAAGGAGCTGGGTGCACCTCACTACGGGCGGCAGCGCTGCAGCTAGCGGTGGGGTTGCCGGGGCTGGAGATAACAGAGGCAGTACGGAACCTGCACAGCGGCAGATGCCCCACAAAACTGTAGCTAAGAAGCGTGGAGTATGCCAGAAAGTAATGCTCCTCCGTGCCAGAGAGACCCTGCTGAGTTTGCTGATGTGGGGGGTCAAGCACACAGTAAGCCGGTGCCCGTCTGTCTGTACGGCATACCCCCTCACACACCCCCATACCTCCCAACTGTCCCGATTTTTGCGGGACAGTCCCATTTTTATGGGTCTGTCCCGCTGTCCCACCCGCGGGCTGCAGTGTCCCGCAGTGGGGGGGGGGGGGCAGTTGAGAAGCTCCTGTACTCGCTGTTCTGCTTAGCAGAGCAGCGGTGAATAGATGCTGTGCGCATGCGCACAGCGTCTATTTAGTGGTGACAGAGGGAGAGGGGGCATCAGGGGGTGCAGATTAAGGGGGGGGGTTCTGGCAGCAGAACCAGATTAAGGGGGGGCCCAGGGGTTACGTACCGCGGGCCCCACAGTTTTAGGGGGCCCCCCGGCTGGAGTAGCTCTGTCCCAGCTCTGAAGCTCCCCCATCCTGCCAGCAACAGCAGCAGCATTGTGCTACAGTCAGCACACGCTGCTGCGTGTTGGCAGGTCTGTGGTGTTACAGGGAGGCAGCAGCCTCCCTGCTTTCTTCTGCCTGTGCGGGTGTGTAGGGGGGAGCGACCACCCCCTCTGGATTTACCCCTAGCTGAGGGGCCAAAATCCCATAAAAAAAATTAATTCACGGAATTTGCATAAGGGGGCGTGGTCACGTGGGCGATTAGGCCACGCCCCCAAACCCACAGCAGGCACAGCAATGATAGGGCCCCCCTGTCTCAAGTGCCCTGGGCCCCACTGACTCATAATCCACCCCTGGGGGCATGCCAGCAGCTCAGAGTGCTGGGCATGCCCCTTCACTGACGAAAACGGGGGTGTGACTCGCAATAGTGGGACCTCCCGCGAAGCCACATCTCCTTTTTGTTGATCACGCCCCCTTTCCATCGTGCGTGTGTTCCTCCTTCTGCCTGAAGAAAGCTAGGAGGTATGCACCCCTGCCTGTGCCATGCCCATACCATCTGCTTCTGCTCCTAGTCTCCTATAGATTTGCCCAGATCTGTGACTCATTTGACTAACTCCACCCAGTGTTGTGACCCAGCGTTAGCAAATGAGGCACAAAGTCACAGATCTGGGCTATTATATAGGAGATGAATAAACCAATCATCCTGATTAAGCGCTGTTGTGTGGACTAACATCCTTATCTGACACCGCAACACTCTGCCAACAAACATAACTTAATATGCAGATTACTTTGACAAACTACAAATATTTAGCACAGAAGATCATCAGGTATATAAACAGGTGCAGGATCCAGGAATCTTGGTAAGACAAAACATGAAACATGAGTCGAAACAAGAGTTCCTTGGCTTGGCAGAATAATGGAATAAAAGGGGGGGAACCTGGATTGCACATCCTATTACTAAAGATATCAAGAGATGCTATTATGCTGAGGCTTCTATTACTATATTGGAGGAAGAGAGATGCAGATGCACACTCTTAGCACTAAGAACACTGATAGTAAAAATTATTTAAATAAACCCTCACAATTAACATGGAGTATAATTGAAGCTCTTAGCACACATTTGCGCAAATATGCGGGCCCATGTACCGCGGCCAGGTGACTTCATCACATGGGTCCCTAACATCCCTAATATTATCACATTCTATAAATTTATACAGGACTTACCTCTAAATAGGGCCTTATCAATGTGTGATCTGAAATGCAGGAACCCAGCTAATTAAAACACCTGAGGGTGAATGGGAGGAGTGCCAATACCAGAGGAAGGAAGCCTTGCCTTCCAGTGTACAATATAAACACAAATATAGAGGAAAAAGGAGGGGACCTGGACTGCACATCCTATTACTAAAGATATCAAGAGGTGCTATCATGCTGAGGCTTCTATTACTATGCTGGGGGAAGAGAGATGCAGATGCACACTCTTAGCACTAAGAACACTGATAAAAATAATTTAAATAAACCCTCACAATTAACATGGAGTATAATTGAAGTTCTTAGCACACATTTGCGCAAATATGCGGGCCCATGTACCGCAGCCAGGTGACTTCATCACATGGGTCCCTAACATCCCTAATATTATCACATTCTATAAATTTATACAGGACTTACCTCTAAATAGGGCCTCATCAATGTGTGATCTGAAATGCAGGAACCCAGCTAATTAATACACCTGAGGGTGAATGGGAGGAGTGCCAATCCAGAGGAAGGAAGCCTTGCCTTCCAGTGTACAATATATACACAAATATAGTGGAAACAGGGGGGAACCTGGATTGCACATCCTATTACTAAAGATATCGAGAGGTGCTATCATGCTGAGGCTTCTAATACTATGCTGGGGGAAGAGAGATGCAGATGCACACTCTTAGCACTAAGAACACTGATAATAAAAATAATTGAAATAAACCCTCACAATTAACATGGAGTATAATTGAAGTTCTTAGCACACATTTGCGCAAATATGCGGGCCCATGTACCGCGGCCAGGTGACTTCATCACATGGGTCCCTAACATCCCTAATATTATCACATTCTATAAATTTATACAGGACTTACCTCTAAATAGGGCCTCATCAATGTGTGATCATGATAGCACCTCTTGATATCTTTAGTAATAGGATGTGCAGTCCATGTTCCCCCCTTTTTTTCCACTATATTTGTGTATATATTGTACACTGGAAGGCAAGGCTTCCTTCCTCTGGATTGGCACTCCTCCCATTCACCCTCAGGTGTTTTAATTAGCTGGGTTCCTACATTTCAGATCACACATTGATAAGGCCCTATTTAGAGGTAAGTCCTGTATAAATTTATAGAATGTGATAATATTAGGGATGTTAGGGACCCATGTGATGAAGTCACCTGGCCGCGGTACATGGGCCCGCATATTTGCGCAAATGTGTGCTAAGAGCTTCAATTATACTCCATGTTAATTATGAGGGTTTATTTAAATGATTTTTACTATCAGTGTTCTTAGTGCTAGGATTGTGCATCTGCATCTCTCTTCCTCCAGCATAGTATTAGAAGCCTCAGCATGATAGCACCTCTTGATATCTTTAGTAATAGCATGTGCAGTCCAGGTCCCCTCCTTTTTCCACTATATTTGTGTTTATATTGTATGCTGGAAGGCAAGGCTTCCTTCCTCTGGATTGGCACCCCTCCCATTCACCCTCAGGTGTTTTAATTAGCTGGGTTCCTGCATTTCAGATCACACATTGATAAGGTCCTATTTAGAGGTAAGTCCTGTATAAATTTATAGAATGTGATAATATTAGGGATGTTAGGGACCCATGTGATGAAGTCACCTGGCCGCAGTACATGGGCCCGCATATTTGCGCAAATGTGTGCTAAGAGCTTCAATTATACTCCATGTTAATTGTGAGGGTTTATTTAAATTATTTTTATTATCAGTGTTCTTAGTGCTAAGAGTGTGCATCTGCAGAATAATGGAATGGCAGAATCAGAAAACAAGAACAGGTAACATGAACAGGACCAGGAATCCAGAAAACATGAACATCAATGACCCAGCCATGAGTGCTGGGCTCAAGCAGAATTAATAGGCAGTTGTCAGGAATAGAACACGTTGGTACAGGTTGAGTATCCCTTATCCAAAATCACACATTTTTGGTTCCCCTACTGATATAATGACACATATATATTATATCTATATAATATATCCACACATAATATATAATATCTCAGTAGGGGACCCAAAAATGTGGGATTTTGAATTTTGGATAAGGGATACTCAACCTGTAATTGCATCATTAATTAACTGACACCTGGGTGAAGGACAGAGTCCAGAGAGCAGCACCTCTGGGGACCCCTGGTGATGGGGATTCATGTAACTGCAAAACAGAATTCTAACAACTATACAATAGTTATCATTCAACAAATAACTTAAAGTACAGTAATCTAGCTCTTATACCAGCCAAATTGGCTGGTATGAATTCAACCTTGATACAGAGACAAAGCCTTTATAAATGATGCTTAATATGAGAAAATACTCACAATGCTTAATGGGTATGCACAATAAAACAATATGACATACCGCAGTATTATGCAAAATTAGCTTCTTGTAAACTAAAAATGTAGATGCAGAAATTGAAAAATTGATCCAATTGCTTATCTCTATTGCAGGAAAATCAAGTAAAATACGCATCATACACCAATCAGATTAGTCTACACTAGGGGTGGGCAACATGCGGCCCGCGGGCCGGATGCGGCCCGCGGACTGATCGTGCCTGGCCTGCTGTGCCCCACCAGAATGCAATGACAAGTGGCCTGACAGGCCGCTTGTCATTGCACTGCTCTCAGACGCGGCGCCGCTGAGGAAATCCCGGTCACGTCACAGGGTCAGCTGACCGGGATTTCCTCTGTTACCATGCGCGTGCTGGGCGGCACGGGGGGCGGGCACTGCAGTGAGCAGGAGCGGCGGCTGAGTGAGGAGAAGAAGCGGTGGCAAACGAGCGGGAGCAGGAGAGGCCACATCAGCAGCGACTCCAGGCGGCAGCGGCAGCAGCAGCAGCAGCAGCAGCGCGGATCATCGGACAGTGGGGATCATCTGCCACTGTGACAAACAGGTAAACCCCCTGTCCAGCCAGCCCCTGGATCAGCGCTTCAGCTGCCATATAGGTTTAGGGGTGGGGAGGCCGCGGAGTTAAAATCTGCAATATGGGTTTAGGGGAGGGAGGGGGGGAGGGGGGGAGGGGGGAGGGAGGGGGGGGGGGAGGGACTGTCTGCCATAATATGTAAAAAAGTGGGACGCTGTCTGCCGTAATGTGTAAAAAGGGGGACGATGTCTGCCGTAATGTGTAAAAAGGGGGACGATGTCTGCCGTAATGTGTAAAAACGGGGGCACTGTCTGCTGTAATGTGTAAAAAGGGTGACGATGTCCGCCGTAATGTGTAAAAAGGGGGACGATGTCTGCCGGAATGTGTAAAAAGGGGGACGATGTCTGCCGTAATGTGTAAAAAGGGGGACGATGTCTGCCGTAATGTGTAAAAAGGGGGACGATGTCTGCCGTAATGTGTAAAAAGGAGGACGATGTCTGCCGTAATGTGTAAAAACGGGGGCACTGTCTGCTGTAATGTGTAAAAAGGGGGACGATGTCCGCCGTAATGTGTAAAAAGGGGGACGATGTCTGCCGTAATGTGTAAAAAGGGGGCGCTGTCTGCCGTAATGTGTAAAAACGGGGGCACTGTCTGCTGTAATGTGTAAAAAGGGGGACGATGTCTGCCGTAATGTGTAAAAAGGGGGACGATGTCTGCCGTAATGTGTAAAAACGGGGGCACTTTCTGCTGTAATGTGTAAAAAGGGGGACGATGTCTGCCGTAATGTGTAAAAAGGGGGACGATGTCTGCCGTAATGTGTAAAAACGGGGACGATGTCTGCCATAATGTGTAAAAACGGGGGCACTGTCTGCCGTAATGTGTAAAAAGGGGGACGATGTCTGCCGTAATGTGTAAAAAGGGGGACGATGTCTGCCGTAATGTGTAAAAAGGGGGACGATGTCTGCCGTAATGTGTAAAAAGGGGGACGATGTCTGCCGTAATGTGTAAAAAGGGGGACGATGTTTGCCGTAATGTGTAAAAACGGGGGCGCTATCTGCCGTAATGTGTAAAAAAAAAAAGGGCACGCTGTCTTCCGTAACGTGTAAAAAGGGGACTCTTTTTGAGTATTTTGTGTGTGGCCCTCGAATATTCGCTGGAAGTGTTAAGCGGCCCCCCAGCTGAAATAATTGCCCACCCCTGGTCTACACAATTCTACGTCAGAAAGAACATTTGAAAGTTGCAGAGGTCCCGGCATGCACCCATTAGCCGATGTGTCATTCAAGCTAATTTTCCAATCAAAGATTCTTAATAAAGGCATATCTTTTGCCCAGATTTCTGTGCTGACAAATGTAACATGTTTGCATCAGGACATACACTCCTGGTTCTTTATACATTAAACATGAATGATAAATATATTGTTTTAAAAATAAGACATCTTCATATGTCCTGGATTGTTTTCCAACTTTAATCTAGCTGTTGCCTCTTGGCACACAGATGAGATTTCTGGAGATACCTCATATAGCAAAGCAATAGGAGCAGTCTGATTTAATATTATTGCTGGATTATATTACTTTTATTATTACCAGTTATTTATATAGCGCAAACATACAGATGTGTCCTGAACATATTTGCTCCATACGCCATGTAGCTGGACTTGCTAGTCCTGCCTTGCCGCTGCCTGGGGTTCTAAGTTGCTTAATGTAACATAACGTTGTAAGTTAATGTAACATACTGAAGTGCTGGAAAAGACGGAGACTGTAATACAACTTTCTGTCCACCAGATGTTGCTTTTTCTAAACTGCACAGCGCATGCCTTCAAATATCCAACAAGGCTTCTGTAGGTTGATGGAACCTGTCACTCATTACACTATACAGTAGTACTCAACAGCAATATTGTAAAAACACCCAGCTCCACTTTATGTGTTGCTCCGCGCTTTCCCCCTTCCGTGTGTTAGGCCACCCAGCTGCATTACACTCTAAGCCTCCAGCCTCCTTGCGGGTTGAGGCCTGCACGCTTCGCTACAGCCGGAAGCTGAATTCCCACGGGAACCCAGAGCCGCCTACCTCCCCTCACCATAGTCGTACTGAGTCGTCTCCTCTCCCTTCACCCGCTGGGATCTGTGGGGACACCTGCGGTCGCATAAGACACCCGGCCGGGGTCCGCATGCGTAGTGCTGCCCGGCTCTGCCTTCTCCTCTTCAGCTTCCTGCCACGGCTGCTCCCGCTGTGACGGCGGAGAGTGTGGCGGTGAGAGCGGAGGGGAGAGATCATTACCAGCTCCATACAGCGGCCATCATCCATGTGGGCTCTACAGGCTGCAGACTCTCCACGGCTCCTCAGCTGACGGATCCTGTCATCTGCTCTGTTGCATTGGGAGATAGTCCGCACTGCAGGGCTCTGCTGGGCTGTAAAGTATTACACCCCCTCTCATGTCTGAGTGCCACTCATTGGGGAGCAGTATATATCATTATGGCACAGACAGCCTGCTGCTGGTCATAGAGCTGTGCTGTGCCACACTACATTATCCTTCTGACTGTCACGGGATTTTATATTTATCATATTTTTGACCTGCACTATTGGAAACTGATACGCAACAATTTCTTCATTTGCATGAACTTTGTGTATATACGTTTTTTTTAATTTATTTATATTGCCTCTTTATTCATATGTCCGTGATGGATAAATCTGTGACAAGGCCTCAGAGAGGTCCTAAAGGGAATCAGCAGGTCAAGGGTCGTGGTAAGGATACCCCTCCTGCTTTCTCCCCTCCCTCTCCTATGTCTAGACCCGGGGCTGCTCTTTTCGCTGGGGATTCGATTCTCGCCGTATCTCCAACCACTGACCCAGTCTCAACAAGAGATATCAATGCCATCCTTGCATCTTTACTGGATCAAAAATTGGCACCCATAAAGGATTCAATAGACTCTGCTTTGACTTTGGTTTCTGAGGTGGAGCAGAGAATATCCAATCTGGAGGATGAGCTCTCTTCCGCCAAAGCAACGGTAACTGCGCAGGAAAAGTTGGTGACCTCCGTTTATGACAAATTAGAAGATTTGGAGAACAACCCTTAAGTAAGCCATCTATAAATTCTGCTCAAACAAAATTACCACTATAGTGCTACTACTTTTCATGATTTACGGTCTTTAAGACTAACCCTAAGAACGAGTGTGATTGCACAGTCAATTTGAAATCGAATTGCTATATACCCCTGATGAAGTCATTAAGATGAAATGCGTAGGATTAATCTACCAATATCTGTCATGGTCCGGTACATGTGTATTCCACCCTGAGCTCACACCTTTTGTTAAATGTGAGGGTGGAACCTATTCCAACTTCCTGTACTCAATCATGTTATTGATTTATTGATTTTATGTCAAAATATGTATGTCATTTTAAATATTTTTAAGAAGTAAAAGGAAATATTTGCACAATACATGTCTGATTTTTTTATCGGGTGATCTCTGGTGAGGGGATTCTTTTTTAGGGAACTGCTGCATTGACTATCAGAATCATTGCATTACCTCGATAAATTGAATATCTGATTGATTCATTGGAATGAATAGCTTCCTTCTGAACTGAATCTACAGTCATATATTTATTAGTGCACAGAGATATTGTTTGTATCTGTATGAATATTTTGGTTTCCCACTAATGGGTTTCATCTCTGGTGCTGCTCATAATATGGCGTGATATTAAGATATTAAGAGTATTTTTAGTTATATATATATATATTAATATTTTTATCATCAATACAGGGCTTTACAGAGAATATTTGCCCTGTCAGTCCCAGTCATTCCCTGCCCCAGTAAGGTTTACAATCTATTTTCCCTATCACATGTACATGTACACACTGCCACGCTAGGGTTAATTTTGGTGGGAGCCAATTAACCTACGTATCTTTTTTGACTGGGATGAAACCAGAGTACCTGGAAGAAACCCATGCAAGCTCAGAGAGAATATACAAACTTCACTCAGGGCCATGGTGGAAATTCAACCCATGACCTCAGTGCAGTGAGGAAGTAATGCTAACCATTACACCATCCGTACTGCCCATAATGTTAGAAGGTTTCGGCATGTATGATCTCTGGAATAAGTCAATGGCAAATTACATTATCGGGTCCCTCCCCCTTACCTAAAGTGATCAATCAAGTCTGAACTACGGGGTGGTATTTATCCCAGCATAGCAAAAGAGAAAGTGGAGGGAGATAGAACACTAACCAATCAGATTCTGTCATTTTACAAGCTGTTTTTGAAAAATTACAGGAGCTGATTGGCTAGTGCTTTATCTCTCTCCATGATTTGATAAATACTGACGTTAAATTTCATGTTTAGTACAACGTTTAATTAATTATGGTCCTTTAACATGTGATAAGGCCCACCATGACAAGGGGTCATCGTGGAAAAATGAAATATAAATTGAGAATGTGTGAATGATTCTGGATACAGAGTGAAAGTGGTGCATTAATACATCAGTGACTAGTTCAACAACTGTTACAATAAACATAAATGAATATGTTCTTCTGACATGTCTAGTAGTGTTATCATTTCCCATCAGCATTGTTGCCTTGCATGTAGGATAATAAAAGATGTGTAACGTCAGTATAGTAGCATCATACAACTTACTGCTATATGTGTGTATTGTGCATAGCATTTATTTGTAGCTATATTGATTGTTCTCCATCGATCGACTTCTCAATTTTTCATCTGAGGCCAAATACATAAAATATGTTCAAAGGAAATCATCAGTCTGAAATGTTCCCGGAAATCCTATCAGTGGGAGATGAATAAACACTCCAAAATGTGTTTTATGTTGAAAACTCTGAACAGGTTGTGCAAAGCGGGAGCGCACATCCCCGTATCCCTCTGCTTTCATGCTAGCTGCGCATTCATAGCTGAGAGGTTTTTACCTTTCTAAAGCCTCTTCTGTACATTGAAAAGAGGATTCTTAAGTTCTTTTTATTGTTAACATTGAGAATCTGAGGCAAGAAATAGATAATGTATAACAAAAGTATTGTCCAAAAAACTTCTGTAAAAATACTTAGCTACAGTACCTAGCAAGGTGGAAGAAAAGACACAGGTCCACAAAGTTCAGTCTTTTATCAATTCTAGCTGTACTGATTCAGGGGAAGGCACAATACTGTCCCCAGAGATGGAGCAGACAATTTAAACTCACAGAATCCCATAGGTTAGTCACAACATTGGAGTTATGTGGGGGTTAAAACTAACATGGGCTGTGAGCAGTGATCAAATGATGTGCCCTGATGCTACAAGTATTTCTCCTCGCTTGCTTGGATTCTTAATATTATATTCTTCTATACTAGTGTTAACGTTAGAACGCTGAACCTAATCAGTGAGGAAGGCATATTTTCATTTTGAAGGGGAAAAGTTTAGACGTGATATATTCCTACTGTAGCTGTAGCGATGCATCACATCTAAAATTTTGCCCTTAAAATTGAAATATGCCCTCCTCACCGATTAGGTGATGGGTGCTAGAATGAACACTATGGGGTATATTCAATTAGTGTCGGATCCTCTCCGATGGAGAGGATCCGACACTTCACTATTCAATTTGCGGGCATTTCTGACAGGTTTTTGCCCGTTTTCGACAATGCCGATCCAAATTTTTTTAAAGTCGAATTGGCATTGTCGAAAAGGGGCCAAAAACCTGCTGGGAAAACCCCCAAATTCAACAAAAAACATGGATCCGCCGCTAATCCGCTGATCCATGTGTTTCCCGACAAGTCGGAAAACAACACTGGAAATTAATAGGTCGAATCCAAATTCGACCTAAAAAAGTCAAAAAGTGCAGTTTTTCCGACTTTTCGGAAATTCTGACCCTAATTGAATAGACCTATATAACTGAAACATCTTTAAATGTAAAGATTTACTGGAACACATGAAAGGCCTATTACCTCAAATAACTGAAAGTCTCATATTACATTCTGGCATTGAGGTAGTACATGAAATATCTGGTTTCTATGCCAAATAAAACAGAAACAAAAGTGAATGATGACGAATTTAAAAAAATGTCACTATATATACAGTAGTACATTCCGATGAAACAACACATAAAGGTATGAGTGAGAACCTTCACACTGCACTTTCACAGTAATGCTATGAAGGGGTGCAGATTAGTGCAGCAGAATCTAGCACACACACCTGCATACAAGAGGCCCTTATCATGCTATTAGTCTAAAAATGTTTTTCTATTTTGAACCATTTTTGCCTTCACACACCGAATGCTTTATATAGTGCTATTGAAGACTGTTTATAGGAGCTGGGATGTGCTGGAGGGGGCGGCCATGGTAGGAGGTATGGGGAGCATGGCCCTAATTTGCAGCATTATACAGCTAGGGCATGCCCACTATGCGTCATTGATCCCTCAGACCACCAACTTCTCTGGGGGAAGTTTGCCGATCCAGGAGGATGTGGTATTCTTCTTGGCTCCCCTCCCCGACGTTCCAGGAGAGTAGGCAAGTACTGTATGGCTATAATTACTATGAATGAAGGGGATGTAACTGCAGAGAGACTCACCTACTTTACAGTGCCAAAACTATATGCTGCATCTAATAATAATGATAATAATAATAATAATAATAATAATATTGATGCATCTGATACATTGTACTATTTTGCTGTATCACTGTATGCCCTTCTCCATTGCACATATGTATACTGCTTTGTGAACTGGTTCCTTTTGGTGGGGAATATGTTGAATATTTAACATCATAAAGCATACTGTATATAAGTTATGTCCCTGTCTTATCTTGTGTCACTCTGTATTAGTATGATGGCATTGCATGTTCCATTATAAGCATTTGGATATTGCGCCAATATTTCTGTTCTCATTTTTGTCGGTTTCCTAAAGTTAAAGTTCTGGTGTCCAAATACGACATCCTAATCAAAAAAATGTCCCTTTCCTTTGAAAATGCAATTATTATGTGTAAATGATATACAGTAGCAGCAGTAGCTGAAGGATTTGCTGCAGCGTGTGAAAACATTATGGAGTAATCCAAGGCTTCTTTTATTTCACAGCAGAGTCTCTTGTGTTTTACATTTGGCAAAATGATTGTTTTTCTCCTTCTCATTATGCAGATGTGCACATTTTCAATGTTCTTGGCGTGCGGAAGATTTCAAATTATCTTCATTGTTTCTGAACTGCAAATTACCACCTTTTGCTTTTTAAGTAAGAATTTCCAGCTCTGTTAAATTCAGATCCCTGGTCTCTTTTATTCCTCTATCTCTCAAATTATCTCTACTTGTTGTTCAGTCAGTCCATGCCCTGGGTCCTTCTTTCTGCATTATCTGCTCACTATCTCTGTCTACAGCATTCTTCTTCAGGAAGTGCCTGGGGCAGCTCTCTCGTATAAATTATCAGTTCAGCCTTTTCTCATATAAAACAAGTGTGTTTGGCCCTCTTTCCACACGTTTTTTATGTTGTGTGTTCTGGATTTACTATATACGCAGAAACAAATGAAAGTAAACTTGATTATGAACAGTACAATAAAATTATAAATGGAAACATCCACAGCACATGCAGGGCCGGTTCAAGGGCGCAGAGCGCCCCGGGCAGGAAAGGGGCGTGGCCTAATACAGGGGGCGTGGTGAGTCACGCCCCCCGTACATTGAAAGCGCCGCTTGAATGCTGAGCGGTGCGCGATGACATCATCGCGCACCGCACAGCAAAAGGTCCTCTCCACGAAGAGAAACTAGACGCTATGCGTCTAGTTCCCTTCGTGGAGAGGACCTTTGCTGTGCGGTGCGCGATGACGTCATCGCGCACCGCTCAGCAGTTACTCTCCACGAAGGGAAACTAGACGCATAGCGTCTAGTTCCCTTCACAGGAGGCGCCGAGGACGGGGACGGCAGCGGGCAGCGGAGGCGGACGGGGGACACAGCGGGCAGCAGTGGCGGATCTTGCCACGGTGCGGCGCCCTCCGGATGGCGCCAGCGCCCTCCGGAAGGCGGCGCCCCGGGCAAAAGTCCTGCTTGCCCGTGGCAAGAACCGCCACTGAGCACATGCTATGCTTGTAAATCTGCAGCAGGTACAATGAACGACGTGAAGGTGACAGAAAAAGCATAAAAGCATCATTGGACGGGCAGCACCCATTACTAGATGGACAGGGCACATCACTGGACGGCAGTGCTTAAAACAAATTGCGTGCGCAGCAAAAAAAGAGGCGTGGCCTCGAAAAAAGGGGCATGGTCACCCAATAGTTTCCCCAATTAAAATTACGCCGCAGAGTAGCGCAATCTTATTCACATTACACCACAGAGTAGTGTAACTTATTCATGTTATGACACACATTAGTGCCTCTTATACACAAAGCCCACAGTAGTAGCACCCCTAATACACATAATGCCCAGTAGTGCCCCTTATGCAATACCCACTGTAGTGGTAGTGTCCACAGTAGTAGTGCCACTTATGTAGAGCCCATAGTATTGGTGCCCCTTATTCAGTTCTCCCAGTAGTGCCCCTTATGTAGAGCCCATAGTATTAGTGCCCCCAGTAGTAGTGCCCCTTATGTTCCCAGGTGTGATGCCCCTTATTAAGTGCCCATATGCAATGTTCTCATTAGTATTGCCCCCAGTAGTAATGCCCCCGTAGTTATGTCCCCAGTAGATATGCCCCCTGTAGTTATCCCCACTGTAGATATGCCCCCTGTAGTTATCCCCACTGTAGATATGCCCCCAGTAGTTATACCCCCAGTTGGTGTGCCCCTAGTAGTAATGCCCCCATAGTTATGTCCCCAGTAGATATGCCTCCAGTAGGATTGCCCCCAGTAGTTATGCCTCCAGTTGGTGTGCCCCCAGTAGTAATGCCCCCGTAGTTATATCCCAAGTAGATGTTCCCTCATGTAATTATGTCCGCTGTAGATATGCCCCCAGTTCCCCCCCCCCTCTAGTAGCGCTGCTTACACACACAAAAGATAAAAAAATAAAAAAAATACAATACTCACCTGCCCGCTCCTGCTTCCGGACCGCAGCCTCTGTCTGGTGTCTGCTCCTCGTCCCGGGTTATTTTGGCGATGTGAAAGGGATATTAATGTATTTGCTCCCCTTGCATTGCAGCATGGTGTGTTCGAGATACAAAGATAATCGCTTTTTCTGATTGGTTTCCGGCTCAGCATCAGCCACATAATCTATTTGTAACATACACAAAGATTGTAATTTAAAAGAGTTCTGTTTAGCAGATTTAAGCGCTTATTCCATTTTGTCTCCCATAATTTACTCTCTATGAAGAGTCTTCACTTAGGGCCGCTCATGCGGAGTTGGATTTATATAATGTGAACGATGCAGCATTACAGATGTCTGGCCTTTCTCACCTGGCCAACGCAAATCCACAGTGTCATCATTATTCTGCCAATGTTAACATGTCAATGTCAACTTTTAACTTGACGCCCCCCATCGACATTATGTATGTTGGCACCCTCAATGTCGACAATAAATCTATTTACCAAACCCAGGTGTGACAGTTGCAGACAAGAACAGCCATGATAACACTATACACATCGCACACTGTATGACTGTATTGTGTTGCGGGAATCCCCAGCAGCGGGAGACGCCCGGGGCTGAAGGCTCACAGGGCATACCGCATACTCTCCTCGCAGCTATGGGAGAGACATCATGATGTCTCTCCCATAGCGAACAGACACACACACTGCCTGAGCCGGAAGCCGGAGCTCAGGAGTGAGCTCCGGCTTCCAGCTGCGCTTAGGGGGAAAGAGCCGGCGCCCGTTGCTAACACAGTCTCAGCGGGCGCCCGGCATTTCCCTAGGTTAGGTGAGCCGGAGGAGGCGGAACTGTGTCCCGTCTCCAAATGGAACTGGTGGAACGGGCAGGGCACACCACATAACAGGCAGGGCACATCACTGGACAGGCAGGGCACAGTTTTTAGTTTCTCTTCTGGATCACAGATAAGTCTCATCTAGTTAATATGAGACAATTACTTACAGTACCTGCCCTATGCTTTAATATCCTTAAATGACAGGAACACACAAAATTCCTAAAAAGAGGCAGGAATCTGTGGCCTAAATGCTCAAATCGACACCAGTCTGGTATTATGCATAATGGCATCTGTCCCTCTGAGCATTATGGCAGAAGTGTTGCATTAGGGCAATTCTATGAAAATATGGACATACTGTACTGTAGACCTTAAAACATAAAACAACACAGGTACAAGATGTTGGCATTATTATTACTATTATATATTTTTGATTTGTGAACTACAGTAGTACTTCATATTAGGGCTCTTTAAACTATCAGCCTTCATTGAATTAAAACAATATTATTGGCAAGCTTTCATTCGTTTGAAGATAAAGCAATGCAAAGATGTGTTTCATTAAATTATTACATAATATCTCAATATCAGGGTTAACATAATGGAAATAAGGCAATTTAACGGCCATAAATAATTCTCTCTTCATGAAATGGTTAAATGAAAACATACAATAGTAAAGGTGATTTCGTTACCTCAAAATTAAGTTTTATATTAAAGTTTTACCATGCTCATTACCCACTTGATGATTTCATTACCACAGCATGGTGATTATGGTAGTTTATTAAAAAATGTGCCCCAGTTACACAAATTGTCATACTTGTAACCAGAGGCGGATTTGCCGCTAGGCAACCTAAGCGGTTGCCTAGGGCCCGGCAGGTCCCAAGGGGCTCGAAGCGGGGTCCCCCAAAAATTGCACTCACAACCAGAGAGCTAACGGTGGTGGTCCGTGGGGCACCCGCTCATCGGCATCGCAGGCGGCTCTGCTCTTGCACATGGAGCAGGGCCACCACCGGTAGTGCCAGAGCGGGTGTAGACAGTCCGCTGATGCGTTGCTGGGCAGTGTGGGAAAGCCTGGGTATGCCGGCGTCGGAAGACCAGACATTCCTGGCTACCCCTAACAAATATGGCTACCGATTAGGGAGAAGGGCTGCTGTGCATACCCAGCCACAGCAGCTCCTCCTCCCATGGTGCTCTACGGAGTCAGTCAAACTTCGGGCACTTAACCGCCAGTCTCCTCCTCCCTTCCCACTGCAAAGGTGCTTTACAAATGCAGGGGCTGACCGAACACAGCGCCCAGAATTGCTCAACTTTTAAAAAAGTAAGGCATTTTACATTTATTCAACAGTGTCCAGCAAATATAGGCAGGCTGCATATGTACACACACACACACACACACATATATATATATATATATATTTACATACACACAGGTTGAGTATCTCTTATCCAAAATTAAAAATCACACATTTTTGGATCCCCTACTGAGATAATGACATATGTATTATATATATTATCTTTAAATATATATATTTATAATAATAAACATAATATATATATAATATTTATGTCATTATCTCAGTAGGGGGGCCGACAAATTTGGGATTTTTTTATTTTGAATAAGGGATAGTCAACCTGTGTATATATATATATATATATATATATATATATATATATATATATATATATATATACCACAGACTCTCTTGTTGCGCTATCTAAAAGGTAAATAAATAATGACTATTAGGCTGCCTTATTCCACTAGCTTTCTCATGCACCCCTGTGTGGACTTTATTATCCTGAACCTGTCTCAGCTGTTCCTTAACAATCATCTTTGAGCCAGTGCAATAGGTGACTAGTGTGCCTTTAAAAGCCATAAAGTCTGTGGCAGGTACACATTAAATCTAGCAGGCAGATGATATGTGTAACAGCAGTGAAGTGGTCAGGTTTTAAGACTCTGTGATAGTGTAGGACCTGCATGAAGGTGGGGTACCTTGAAAATCGGTATGCAGGCTTCCGTGCATTGGCCAATCCACCAACTAAACCCCCATCATTTATTTATTGAATTGTTGAGGATAAGTGAGTTTACTTTGGTGAGTGCTGGGTTCTTTGTTTGTATTTATTAGAGCGATGTGGTCATGGGCTACATGCACCCCGCCCTGTGAGTGGTAAGTACAGCTGTGTACCCCGCTTTTGTGGTGGAGAGTGCTGTGTTACATGCACCCCACCCTGTGAGTGGTAAGTGCATAGCTGTGCCCCGCTTCTGGTGTGGTGAGTGCTGTGGTTTTTTCTCTGTGTGTATGTGTATACGATGGGGTTAATCTATGGTTAGCTCTTATTAACCGTGGCCACTAGCTTTCTCATGCACCCCTGTGTGGACTTTATTATCCTGAACCTGTCTCAGCTGTTCCTTAACAATCATCTTTGAGCCAGTGCAATAGGTGACTAGTGTGCCTTTAAAAGCCATAAAGTCTGTGGCAGGTACACATTAAATCTAGCAGGCAGATGATATGTGTAACAGCAGTGAAGTGGTCAGGTTTTAAGACTCTGTGATAGTGTAGGACCTGCATGAAGGTGGGGTACCTTGAAAATCGGTATGCAGGCTTCCGTGCATTGGCCAATCCACCAACTAAACCCCCATCATTTATTTATTGAATTGTTGAGGATAAGTGAGTTTACTTTGGTGAGTGCTGGGTTCTTTGTTTGTATTTATTAGAGCGATGTGGTCATGGGCTACATGCACCCCGCCCTGTGAGTGGTAAGTACAGCTGTGTACCCTGCTTTTGTGGTGGAGAGTGCTGTGTTACATGCACCCCACCCTGTGAGTGGTAAGTGCATAGCTGTGCCCCGCTTCTGGTGTGGTGAGTGCTGTGGTTTTTTCTCTGTGTGTATGTGTATACGATGGGGTTAATCTATGGTTAGCTCTTATTAACCGTGGCCACTAGCTTTCTCATGCACCCCTGTGTGGACTTTATTATCCTGAACCTGTCTCAGCTGTTCCTTAACAATCATCTTTGAGCCAGTGCAATAGGTGACTAGTGTGCCTTTAAAAGCCATAAAGTCTGTGGCAGGTACACATTAAATCTAGCAGGCAGATGATATGTGTAACAGCAGTGAAGTGGTCAGGTTTTAAGACTCTGTGATAGTGTAGGACCTGCATGAAGGTGGGGTACCTTGAAAATCGGTATGCAGGTGATAAAGCTAAATATTTATCTTATATAATACCCTTTATGAGGTCTAAGAACACGTTGCGTAACAATCGCTTAGCCGTAGTCGAGACGCTCAAGCGTCACGTTCGCTCACGGCCAAGAGATCACAGGCAGGCACGCTATTGGCTGCCGACTAACGTAATGATTCGCTATAGCGTAGCGGACGCTCGGGACCACGAGGAGATCACCAGCGGCGCTGACGCTCACAATGTTAAACCTTTATATCTAAACCATAAACAGTGTATTATGCAGTAAGACCTTAGTGTAGTGATAGAGTGTAAATGCAGCACAGTATAACCTTATTAACTTAAAAGCTGTTCGAGCGTCACCGACGCTCTGAGAATACTTAACACTATAAGAAATACACAGATACCGTGCTTAGGGTCCAACGCCTTATATATATATTATGAATGTTATACTTGCAAAAGAATTAATACAATACAAGTCATACACTACAATATAACATAGACTAACTAACCAGATAACTACACGGGAAATACAATACAATACAATTACGTTTTAAGGGAAAATAAGAGAGAAAGAGGAGAAGAGAGAGAGAGAGAAATGGCTCACAATAACAGTAAGATCAATATGATTGCGGAGAAAACTTACGCACAAAGGGGAACGATCGCATGCGCCTCTGGACATCCAGCTCCCGATTATCAGCAATGAGAACCGTTGAAGAGTGAGCTGGATGTGATCGGCTTGTCTATTTATGCCCCACACACAATACAATTCAATGGTCCCTACAATCTCATTGTTCATTGGACACAGGAATTCCTCCTCGCATTATAACAAAAGGTCATAGGTTGATTCATACAGGTGGGCTGTGACAATTTCCAACTGCTCAGGTGGGTGGGAAACTGGGTTTCCCGCCGCATGGATAAGTAAGTGCAAATAATAGTAAATGGACATAAACTTCTTATGTCCATAACTATTCGCACGAGCGATTAATCCGCTTCAAACCAACACCGGAATACTGCTAATTAAATACTCTTCCGATGGATACTAAACACCACTGTATTACTCCTGTCTGACCCTTCGTATCAAACAAAGGGGGATTTCTCTGTCCATGAACATGCTACATTAACTAAACTTTCAGATTCTATCAAAGGGACCATGATCTACAAAATACATTATATAGTGGAAATATGTAACGAAAGAGTCGCCCGCTAGACGCACACAATCTCTACCGTAAATGCGCATACCGTGCGCCTGCGGGTGCCCGCAACAGCGAGTATGCGCACGCACGGGAGAGCGCACGCATGCGCAGCAGGGACACATATGAGGTGCAAATATGGTAGTGTGCATAGAGATATTTTTCTGACTTTGACAGTCCACCCTTTGGCAGTCAACAATAACTGCCACCTTCTAAAACATTTCAAAAAGAGAAAAATATATGTCAGGGGTTAATACATTTCCATGGTTGGGTAAGGGAGGAGAGAGGAGAAGGTGTGAAGAGGGTATGACCTAGTGAGATAGCGGAAGCATGTGTGTATGAATCCATGTTTGGGGGGGTCGTGTATCATCGTGCCGTACGTGTTGTACATCAAGCTTCGAGGTATTGCGAAGTATACATTTGAATTCCTTCTTATCCCGTGGTACGGGTCTGTGGATGGGCTGTCAAACTTTACCGAGCTCTTTTCGGCTGTGGTTGTAACAAAATGGGGAGCACATTTTAGTTGATGATACATGAATGGGGGAATATGTGATTGCTGATATCTGTGCCTGTATTCCCTATCGACTATGTGTGTAATTACCTGAAGGTTGTAGAGATGAAGAAAAGACATAATTACGGTAAATGCAGTGGTATTCTATGTCAGGTTAATGTACATTTGTCGGTTGAGGTCTTGTTCGGTGTCTGTTGATTGCAGTCTTCTTTGTGCTTTTGCCCATAAGGTGCGAGCAAAAACTTTGTCAATGTCCATAGATTTACAAAAGTGTTGGGCTAGCGTAATTTTAAAATTTCTAGGGAAACTGGGGATCTATGGCATAGTTCATCAAAAATCTGTGTATAAGGTTGTCAAAACTTCTTCTTTAATCCATCTGTTGTCTGTATATCGGCTCATCAAATTCCTCGTCCAAGTGGGTCTTTTTACCTTGGAGGAAAACGGAAAAACAGGTGAAAGAAACGGACCGTAGAAATCGCATTTTCATCACATCATTGTTTCTACATTTGGGTCATAAATTAAATCCATTGGAATTACAGTTTCCTCACTCCTCAGACTCATTACCCTTGTACTACTTTTGCACTTCATTAAAGCCTGACCGCATCTAAATATCAAACCAATCGATATAACAACACCTAAGATACATAGGAGAAACTTCCCAACATCCATTATGACTCCTTGAGCCCATTCTCCTAAACCAGAGAACCAATTTCGCGGGTTCAACCATGACACCCAACCAGTCAGCTCATTACCTTACAGCAGCAAGAGTGAGATTGTGTCTCCTGCGAAATTCCCACTTCAGTTGGAGAATATCGTCCATCTTTTGGTCTATGACCTCGACCGGGTCCTCGGTGCTATTTGTAATATATGTGCAACATTTCACGCCGTACTGTGTTGCCAGTGTGACACAATATCCGCCTGTCACTACTGTGAGGTAATTAAGAACCATTCTATGCTGTACCAGTTCTGTTTTATAAGCTTGAAGTTCTCTTCCAGTATACCTAAACGTGTCATCATACATTTCAGTGATATTATCTAACAAATTTGCAAGCGCAGAGATGTATCTATAGTTCATCACTCCTCGAGCGGTGCGGATGAAATCTAGCGCACGTAGAACCTGAATCCTGGTGGATTCACGGATCAGATCAGAGGCCGGATGCTCTGTCCTTTCTGTCAGTTGCCTTTTAACTACGTGCTCGTAATGGGTGTGAGTATAAGGAGCTTGGGCACCACGGTGTATGTCTTTCATTTTGTCATGTGATACAGTCATTACTTCAGGCAGTACTTTTCCAATATAACACAATCCTTCAGAGTTTGGGGCAAGCCACTTATACGCCTTCCTCCCGCATATGAAATATGCATCATCGGGGAGAACATATGGGACGGAGTAAGACATAACCATATTACACATCCTCCATGTGAAATCTCCTACCCCTAATTCTCCCATTTGTTTAGTACACGTATCAGTTTGTACGATATGTGCGCAGTATCCTGGTGATACCTCTCCAACTCTCGTAATCCTACTTCCTAGGGTATACCTATATCGGAAAGATTTTTCTCTACTGGCTATGTGGCGTATAAGCTCTGTATCTGTAGGCATTCTATCTGCTCTATATGAAAAGGTCATGGTTTGGTTACTCCATGACACTTCCCAATTTCCCGGCTTTCGGGGATTGGAAATGTTAAAACATATTAGGGACTTATCCACATGATATTGGTGGAGCTTCAAACTAGGAGGGCTGGAGATATTAAACCTCCTGTCCACCGGTCTCCCACCCTTTAGCTCAAGTACCTCCCCTACCGTTAAAGGAAATGGTACTAGCCCTGATTTGCTATGACCTTGAGGTACTTGAGAGCATACCCGACAATCTGTCTTATTTAACACACTACCCACTAAGGAGTGATAGTCACTCAATGGATGCCGGTCCATGTGGATATTAAAACTGGATTGGCATTTCTTAATGCACCCATCCTCAACTACATTGTCACAGAGCCTACAGATACAGTTTTCTTCAGCTAACAATCCTTCACAATGTTTACAAATAACATGGCTGCTAGATCGTTTCCGGTACTCGCCTTTGCTTGGTGGTTGTGTTGCTATTGGAAATTTACACCTCCGTCTCAGTCATCAGAACCTTTCTGGTGTCAAAACTTCTTTCTCGACCTCACTGGTACTCTCACCGAAACAGACTGCTCTGGTCAACATCAGGGTCAACAGGAAAATCCATATCACAGTCTCTTGTGGCAAGTCCATCTTACAGGAGGAGAAAAGAAGAAATTTGTAATGGGGTACAGAAAAACAGTTTGAGGGGGAGAGAAACTTGTTACGATAGTTAAGTTCTCTAGTCTTGTTGTTCTTCTTTTTCTGCTGTCATCTCAAAGGTGCTGTCTCTCAGTCTTCCAAACGAACATTCCGGTGATGCAATATTTCTTCCAAACCAGCGATCTTTCTGTAAGGAGCAAAAATCTTGCATTACCATTTGTCTAGCTGATGTATGACATACCATCTTTAAACCATGAAAACATGAGTGAGAAGAGAGGAAAATAAAAAAACAAAAGAGAGAGAACAATTCATATGCATATATATATTACATAAATCAACAATAACCAGCAATAGGAAAAGAGAAAAAAACATTTTTCGAACATTTTTTTTTTTTTTTAAACATTGTCAGATCATCAGGCTGTCATATCTACATGTCCAATGGTTTCCTTGCGCAGTCCCTCCCCACCAGCACCTGCATTACTCCACTGTCTGTATCTGGCCAGGATACATTGATGCGGATAGGTCATGCTGGGGTTTGGTAGACTTCTGCAAAGACCAAGCGGATATGCAATGTTTGAGTCCTTACTAATAATCATCAGAGATGGGGAGAGAGAGAGAAAAAAAAAACATTTTTCACAAATACATTTACAACGTTTCACCTTGTCATTCCTGTGTCTTCAGTGAATGACCTCCCAATTTATTAACCGTTACCTCAGGCTTACCATCAGTCCTAATGATCACCTTTCCTGACTACATATCATGGGTGTGGCCCAAAATTCTTCCTAAAAGATCCCTGATTATAATTGTGTGTGTTATAATTTTGCTCATTTCTTGGTCTAGGGGGTCTGACTTTATGTGGGTTATTACAGTTGCTGGCATAATGCCCTTCTCTTCTACAATGATAACAAATCCTTGGCTTTCTCCATGTGCTAGGGGCCTGGGGTTCCGGTCGACTTGATGCCTCCTCTAGTGCTTGGATGCTCAGTACCATCAACCGCTCTCCCTGTGCTTCCCTGGTTCTTTGGATATTTTGGTCATGCTCGATAGCGGACTCTCTTAATGCAGCCACCGAGATACCTCTCCAATGAGGTATAGAGGTTTGTACCCTAATTTTTAGTGTGTCTTTTAAGCTGTCCACTAATACAGACACAGCTACCTCTCTGTGGTGTACGTTAGTTTCAATGTCATCTATACCAGTGTACCTAGCCATATCCTGCAGAGCCCGGTGAAAATACTCTGATGCGGATTCACCTTCTTTTTGTTTTATTGTAAAGATTTTATTCCACTTTACTACTGCAGGAAAATATTCTTTCAACTGTAGATTGATTCTTTTTACATTATCTTGGTTATACTTGTCTGTTAGTGGTACTTCCTCATCTAGCTTACAATCAGCGATAAATTTCAATGAATCAACATCGGGGGGTAAACATGCCCTCAAAACTGTCCTCCAATCTTTGTTATTTGGCTCTGCAGTGTTTCCTAGCACTCTAATGTATTTTTGACAAGCAACTAAGTCTTTCCTGGGATCAGGAAATTCAGACAGAATTGTTCTTAATTCTGTTCGGGAAAAGGGGCAGTACATGGCGATGTTCCTGACAGGAGTGACTCCTGAAGAGTCAGTTTTCCCATTTGGTACTGCAATTACCCTGACAGGATTAAGTCCAGTAACGTCATTCTGAATTTATTCCACGATATGAGGTACATTTGTTTGTGCATGATGTATAATACCATACGTACCTGTGGACACGACCTCACCTGACCCTCCGTTAGGGGGTTTGATTACAGTCTTTACCGATTTGGTCGCGTCCACCTGGATGTCTTGTGTGATGGCTGCTGGAAAAGGCTCCGACATTGTGCTGGGCTCACTTTCTTGTTGGTGTTCCTGAGGAAAGTTTAACAAGGGGTGCGACTTGCATGGGTTAATAGTTGTCCATTTAACACTTTCATTTTTATAAACCTTATTACGTTTGTTACATTCATCCTTAATATAGTTACTAAGTGCACTTTTATCGCACCCCATTGTGCCTTTCTCCGCAACCATAATCCTCTCCATTGCCATGTCTCTCCTCTCAAGATGAAAGTTAGGTATGTAAGTTACATTTCTTTACATGTCACTTTCCTGTAGCCATATCTGCAAACAATCATCATGTTTAACTCGTTGTTTCCAGGATTTTATGAGACAGATCCTTTGCCTTAAATTATGCAATACCTCTAAGTCAAAACTACCTATCCCGGGAAATGGTGCCTTATCCCCCGCAGTCATTCGTGTCCATTCATCACAAAAGGTCTCAGTGTGGGGACCATACCTCCTCCACATTACTAACCGAGCAGACCCTCGGGGTCTGCAAGCCTCTGCAGTCTGAACCCTGACTGCTGAACGTCCCTGTGTTGTGCACTTGGCTTCCATTGTGGACCTTACACAGAAAAACTTCCTAAAATGCACCAAACACAGTCTACGGTGGGAGTTTTCCAAGCTCTTCCACCAGCTTCTTCTGCTCCGGGTATCTCCGGTCCGCCTTCTAGCAGACACGTGTAACCGTTGCAGGCCCTATCTCTAGAGATTTTCCTGTGACCAGTGAAAATTCCCTTCCTTTATCTTTACACAAATCACGCTTGCATGTGCTTCCCTCAACACGTATGAGGGCAATTTACCTCGTATCACGTTGCGTTATTGGTCACACCTACAACCGTGCGGTCCAATCGTACCACTTATAAACACTTGTTGCCCATAAATGGTAGGATCATTGGAGTCTCCCTACTGTGCTCCAAAACAGCCAGAGCGTAATACAACGAAAACTTTATCACACTCTGTTGCACGTTTTCACTCAGACCGTGCTCATCACGTTCCACCAAAGATCACCCAGATCACTCAGTTCACAAAGCGGGATTCAATACACTCATACCGTTTTCAGCCCACTATTATTCTTATAGTTTTCTGATCAGAAAAATCATTTCCCGTAGTCTGATAGCTGTCCCCAGAGGCATTACAGTAAAGTAAGGTATTTAAACTAAGTTTTGGAAAAACTGAAATCAATTTGTGCTATTATCACGTGGCTATGCTATACCGCCCCCACTAAAACAATGCTATTGTGCGATTTGAGTTTCGGTGGGCGTACCCAGACGCTCCGTTGCGTAATATACGCTGCGTGCGTCGGCCTTTGGGTTGTGTTCGCGAGTCTCAGCCTTTTGTTAGAGACACGTGTACGCTGGCCACAAAATACAATTAGCACGTTTATTAATGTAGATGATTCTTTTAACTGTAATCATCTACCAAGCCCCACACAGGTCTTTCTTGTATCTCAGGTAAAGCTGTGTGTGTATTTTACAAATTACCCCTTAGTGTATAACTTTTACACTTTAACTATTTAAATAGCGACAAATCTCTCTTAGCACGTTTATCAATTATACAATGGCAAACAGGAGAGTGATATGAATATACACGAAAAAGGAATGCAGATATATGCGTGTGTATACAAAACAGAAATAAACAGTTTTAAAAGACACTAGTGTGTTGTTCTTACCTCCGGTTCCCGGATTCCTTCAGCACCCTTTACTAAGCGAAGCAGACGCTTATCCCGTCAGCATTGCGAAGAATATGATCTTCCGCCCTTTGCTGATGGATAATGTCTGCTGAAATTACCTAGCAGAGATATGTGAAGGACTGGACGAGCAGCCAATTGATAAAGCTAAATATTTATCTTATATAATACCCTTTATGAGGTCTAAGAACACTGTACGCTATTTACGTATGGAGTACCGTAAGGGTACGCACGTTGCGTAACAATCGCTTAGCCGTAGTCGAGACGCTCAAGCGTCACGTTCGCTCACGGCCAAGAGATCACAGGCAGGCACGCTATTGGCTGCCGACTAACGTAATGATTCGCTATAGCGTAGCGGACGCTCGGGACCACGAGGAGATCACCAGCGGCGCTGACGCTCACAATGTTAAACCTTTATATCTAAACCATAAACAGTGTATTATGCAGTAAGACCTTAGTGTAGTGATAGAGTGTAAATGCAGCACAGTATAACCTTATTAACTTAAAAGCTGTTCGAACGTCACCGACGCTCTGAGAATACTTAACACTATAAGAAATACACAGATACCGTGCTTAGGGTCCAACGCCTTATATATATATTATGAATGTTATACTTGCAAAAGAATTAATACAATACAAGTCATACACTACAATATAACATAGACTAACTAACCAGATAACTACACGGGAAATACAATACAATACAATTACGTTTTAAGGGAAAATAAGAGAGAAAGAGGAGAAGAGAGAGAGAGAAATGGCTCACAATAACAGTAAGATCAATATGATTGCGGAGAAAACTTACGCACAAAGGGGAACGATCGCATGCGCCTCTGGACATCCAGCTCCCGATTATCAGCAATGAGAACCGTTGAAGAGTGAGCTGGATGTGATCGGCTTGTCTATTTATGCCCCACACACAATACAATTCAATGGTCCCTACAATCTCATTGTTCATTGGACACAGGAATTCCTCCTCGCATTATAACAAAAGGTCATAGGTTGATTCATACAGGTGGGCTGTGACAATTTCCAACTGCTCAGGTGGGTGGGAAACTGGGTTTCCCGCCGCATGGATAAGTAAGTGCAAATAATAGTAAATGGACATAAACTTCTTATGTCCATAACTATTCGCACGAGCGATTAATCCGCTTCAAACCAACACCGGAATACTGCTAATTAAATACTCTTCCGATGGATACTAAACACCACTGTATTACTCCTGTCTGACCCTTCGTATCAAACAAAGGGGGATTTCTCTGTCCATGAACATGCTACATTAACTAAACTTTCAGATTCTATCAAAGGGACCATGATCTACAAAATACATTATATAGTGGAAATATGTAACGAAAGAGTCGCCCGCTAGACGCACACAATCTCTACCGTAAATGCGCATACCGTGCGCCTGCGGGTGCCCGCAACAGCGAGTATGCGCACGCACGGGAGAGCGCACGCATGCGCAGCAGGGACACATATGAGGTGCAAATATGGTAGTGTGCATAGAGATATTTTTCTGACTTTGACACAGGCTTCCGTGCATTGGCCAATCCACCAACTAAACCCCCATCATTTATTTATTGAATTGTTGAGGATAAGTGAGTTTACTTTGGTGAGTGCTGGGTTCTTTGTTTGTATTTATTAGAGCGATGTGGTCATGGGCTACATGCACCCCGCCCTGTGAGTGGTAAGTACAGCTGTGTACCCCGCTTTTGTGGTGGAGAGTGCTGTGTTACATGCACCCCATCCTGTGAGTGGTAAGTGCATAGCTGTGCCCCGCTTCTGGTGTGGTGAGTGCTGTGGTTTTTCCTCTGTGTGTATATGAACGGGTTAATCTATGGTTAGCTCTTATTAACCGTGGCCACTAGCTTTCTCATGCACCCCTGTGTGGACTTTATTATCCTGAACCTGTCTCAGCTGTTCCTTAACAATCATCTTTGAGCCAGTGCAATAGATGACTAGTGTGCCTTTAAAAGCCATAAAGTCTGTGGCAGGTACACATTAAATCTAGCAGGCAGATGATATGTGTAACAGCAGTGAAGTGGTCAGGTTTTAAGACTCTGTGATAGTGTAGGACCTGCATGAAGGTGGGGTACCTTGAAAATCGGTATGCAGGCTTCCGTGCATTGGCCAATCCACCAACTAAACCCCCATCATTTATTTATTGAATTGTTGAGGATAAGTGAGTTTACTTTGGTGAGTGCTGGGTTCTTTGTTTGTATTTATTAGAGCGATGTGGTCATGGGCTACATGCACCCCGCCCTGTGAGTGGTAAGTACAGCTGTGTACCCCGCTTTTGTGGTGGAGAGTGCTGTGTTACATGCACCCCACCCTGTGAGTGGTAAGTGCATAGCTGTGCCCCGCTTCTGGTGTGGTGAGTGCTGTGGTTTTTTCTCTGTGTGTATGTGTATACGATGGGGTTAATCTATGGTTAGCTCTTATTAACCATGGCCACTAGCTTTCTCATGCACCCCTGTGTGGACTTTATTATCCTGAACCTGTCTCAGCTGTTCCTTAACAATCATCTTTGAGCCAGTGCAATAGGTGACTAGTGTGCCTTTAAAAGCCATAAAGTCTGTGGCAGGTACACATTAAATCTAGCAGGCAGATGATATGTGTAACAGCAGTGAAGTGGTCAGGTTTTAAGACTCTGTGATAGTGTAGGACCTGCATGAAGGTGGGGTACCTTGAAAATCGGTATGCAGGCTTCCGTGCATTGGCCAATCCACCAACTAAACCCCCATCATTTATTTATTGAATTGTTGAGGATAAGTGAGTTTACTTTGGTGAGTGCTGGGTTCTTTGTATTTATTAGAGCGATGTGGTCATCGGCTACATGCACCCCGCCCTGTGAGTGGTAAGTACAGCTGTGTACCCCGCTTTTGTGGTGGAGAGTGCTGTGTTACATGCACCCCACCCTGTGAGTGGTAAGTGCATAGCTGTGCCCCGCTTCTGGTGTGGTGAGTGCTGTGGTTTTTTCTCTGTGTGTATGTGTATACGATGGGGTTAATCTATGGTTAGCTCTTATTAACCGTGGCCACTAGCTTTCTCATGCACCCCTGTGTGGACTTTATTATCCTGAACCTGTCTCAGCTGTTCCTTAACAATCATCTTTGAGCCAGTGCAATAGGTGACTAGTGTGCCTTTAAAAGCCATAAAGTCTGTGGCAGGTACACATTAAATCTAGCAGGCAGATGATATGTGTAACAGCAGTGAAGTGGTCAGGTTTTAAGACTCTGTGATAGTGTAGGACCTGCATGAAGGTGGGGTACCTTGAAAATCGGTATGCAGGCTTCCGTGCATTGGCCAATCCACCAACTAAACCCCCATCATTTATTTATTGAATTGTTGAGGATAAGTGAGTTTACTTTGGTGAGTGCTGGGTTCTTTGTTTGTATATATATATATATATATATATATATATATATACACACCACAGACTCTCTTGTTGCGCTATCTAAAAGGTAAATAAATAATGACTATTAGGCTGCCTTATTCCACTGAGATCCCTGTTAGAAAAAAACTAGAGTAAAGAATGTGTAGCAATCGTGAAATTGCCACCCCAGAGGGTTGGAATTATGCACAACCTTAATTTTTTATACAACAGTGTATTATAACATTTCATACAGTATAAAACCATAAGTTCCAATAACAAAGTTTTATTAAAATACATACAAAAATGGCTACAATGTCCATATACATATGGCAGCTCTTTGGTACATCAGCTGCCTACCACATGTAATGGGGTCTATACAGACACAAGTGTACAAATACTTCTTCTATGATATCCTCCTTCCAATATAGTAGATTGGAGGTCACATCAAAAGATTGCAGCGTGTGTATGCTCAATCTTGCTTGTTCTGGGCTCAAGGGAAATCGTTAGTAAAGTCGGAACGATTGCTGGTCAATCCAGTATGTACCTAGTTTTACACAAGATAGCACTTGAGCTATTTTGATAGCATTTTATGTGGGGTTTATTGTGGGCTATTGGGTTATTATGATTAGTTAACATTAGTGGTGGCAGTTGTATAATGAATAGAGGTTATTATTACTGTAAAAAAGTGATTCTGTTACAGGTGGAATTGCCCACTAACAAAAGCAGATTTGCCCTGAACAAACATTTCATGAAAGTCTGCTTTTCAATTGACAGCGGGATTTTATTATTTTTTTTAAATTAAAAACCTGTGGCACTGTTTTTCCCCGCAGCCGCAGGGTTTTGCTATTCAATTAGATTTCTATAGAAATCACTGCATCTTTTTCTCGCACCTCCAGAGCAAATCTGATTTTTTCTTAAAAATTTTATTTTTAGGAAGAATCACCAGGGGGCTCTGGCACCCTGGCAGCACCCTTCCCACCGAGGACTAATTAATCAATTGCAAGTTTACACTTCACTTAATTAGTCTGTAATTACTCACCTTCCTAAGTGGTGTCTTCTCCTCCAGCATCGGGATGTGGACTCCTGCAGCAGCGGTGAGTGTAGTAATGTGTGTGAGACCACTGGAGGGGTAAGTATAATCTTTTTTTCTCATGCCGCGGGTGGAGGAATCTTTGACTAACATACCTCTACAGATTTAAAAGAACACTGGGGTTAAAGTAATCAACTGAATCTTGACCTACCACACCATTGTATGCTCTATTGTAGCATTATATATTATATACTGTATGTATATTGTTTAGCGCTTTTGTCTGCATTTGCCCACTTTTTGATTTATATTATTTTGTCCATGTTCCATAAATTGAATTCTTGAAGTTCGCATGGTGCGGCCCATGTACCTTAGGCTGCACTCACAATTCAATAAATATAGAATAAATTTAGAATCACAATTGATAAAAGTTTTTATGTTATAAGTTTAGGTTTTAAAAGATAGCTATGCATACTGATGTGTTTATTTTCTCCATAGGTGTACACATAGTACACCTGCTCTTTTCACAACTATGGATCCCTGGCCCTTGAATTAACCAATTTGAGCTATCTAATTTAGAATCAAACTTCCTAAGTGGTTTCAAACAGATAGGAGCCAAAATAGTTTTTAAAGATCTATTTTCCTATTTATTATTCTTGGTTTGGATGGGAGTAAGTCACAAAGTATATTATTTGTCTAAGGATTAGATGGTTATGATTAATATTACTTGTAAGTTCCTGAGAACAACTGTTGTATTTACAAAAGAAAGATATTTGTGTATTATCATTTTCCTGTTTGGTATGATATTTATTTATTGAGTTTCTTAGTTTGAAGGAGCCATGTTCTGTCAATATCTGAATCTTCTTTTAAAGCTTGTTGTAAAAAAAGGTTCAGGATAACCTCTTTTTATAAACGAGTCCATCATTTCTGATGCTTGTCTAAGAAAAGTATCAAATTGAGAACAGTTTTGTCTAAGATGCATAAGTTGACCTGTTGGAATATTAAATTTCCACGGTATGTGATGTGCACTATAATAATTTAAATAAGAATTTGTACTGATTTACTGAAATGTGAAGTGATGATATTAGTACCAACAGCCTCTAGGGCAGTGTTTCCCAACTTCTGTCCTCAAGGCACACTAGCAGTCCAGGTTTTAAGGATATCCATTCTTGAGCACAGGTGGTTCAATCAAAATAACTGAGGTACTAATTAAGTCACCTTTGCTCAAGTATGCTTTGAGGACCGCGGTTAAGAAACACTGCTCTAGGGTCCCATCAAGGAAGTCTATCCCATTGCTGTTGTAACTGGATGTAATGAATAAATTAAAAGTGTTGGTGATAAGAAAAGAAACAAACTGAGTGGCAATGGGAATGTCCACAAACCAAATAATAAGTAGATCATCTATATAACGGCCATAGAAGACCAGGGACAAATTCCAGCCACCTCCCCACACATGAATGACCTCACACTCGACCATCTACAGGCTGACTTAGCTGGGTGCAAACCTGGCCACCATGGCCGTTTCTATCACCAGAAGATAAAATCATTAAGAAGGAAGTGTTTGTTTGAATCATTAAGATCATCTCAAGATTGACGGCTAGCAATAGCTGCAATACAATGGATGCAAGGTATATGATTATATAATAATTTAACATTCAACAAAAAAAAGTATGTGTCCTTCCAAGTAATGGACTGTATCAGATTAAGAAAATGTGTGGTGTCTCAAAGATGGGACCTCAAGGTGGCAAAATAGGAATGAAGAAAAGGATCAACATAGTAAGATAGATTGGAGGGTAAAAAATGAATGTCAGATGTATTGGAACATCCAGGAGGGGAAGTGAGCAACTTGTGAATCTTATGGAGGTGATGGTGGTAGTAAGTCAGAATGGTGGTAAATGGGGTATACCACTCCTCCATAGATACTACTCCATTAGAGAGACAAATGTAATAAACATTTAAGTTCCAATAAAAAGGAGAAGGTGGGGTCTTGCGCTAAAATTTTATGAAAATTAAGAATGAGTGATCATCAAGTTGATTCATCAATTTTAGATTTGCCAGTTTACTTGCTTTACAATATGACAAGTGAATTTTTAGGATTTAGATGTGTTAATATAATAAATGTGTGCTATAGTTTCACTTGGTCACTCTCCTTCTATAGCCTGGGATCCGGTCTGAAGATCGACAGTGTCTAGGTCGACAATGTTTTGGTCGACCACCATAGGTCGACAGTCACTAGGTCGACATGGATGGAAGGTCGACAGGGTTTCTAGGTCGACATGTGCTAGGTCGACAGGTCTAAAGGTCGACATAAGTTTTTCACATTTTTTATTTTTTTATTTTTTCATACTTAACGATCCACGTGGACTACGATTGGAACGGTAAAGTGTGCCGAGCGAAGCGAAGGCACCATGCCCGAAGCATGGCGAGCGAAGTGAGCCATGCGAGGGGACGCGGTGCACTAATTTGGGATCCCGGTCACTCTACGAAGAAAACGACACCAAAAAAAAAAAAATTCCTCATGTCGACCTTTAGACCTGTCGACCTAGCACATGTCGACCTAGAAACCCTGTCGACCTTCCATCCATGTCGACCTAGTGACTGTCGACCTATAGTGGTCGACCTAAACATTGTCGACCTATATACTGTCGATAAAATGAACCACACCCCTATAGCCTACCCATTTTCATTGCTATTAGAAAAGGGAGACTTCTTTGTGAGGTGAGGTGATAGGCACTCTTTCAAAGCATTCATTTTAAGAATTAGTGATATGAGTTAAATTATTCATTAGGAAGTTGCAGAATCTGATGAAAAGGAAGATATACAAGCTACATAGCCCAATTAATTGATCGGCCTTCAATTATTTGGGGGTTACGCATGTTATATGTAGAGATTGTTTTAAGCAAATCCTGCTCAAGTTTTCCCTATTATATTAGAGTTTTCTGTGACATAATTGCTGGATTATAATAATACTCCCCTAACACAAACAGAGAACAAAGCCCATTCAGTCATATAATCACATTACAAAACATATATTACTTTTAACTAACTAACTAACTAACTAACTAACTAACTAATCAACCATGAGCACCAAACACCTTACAAAAACTAATGGCTGCAACCTTTTCCATTCTCTTCTTACAACAGTACGTGTACCCTTTAAATTCACCAAATTCCACCCAAATTAAGGGTCTGGACCCCTTTCAGACCACAGCATCATAACTAAGGAGTACTGATAGTGCCCAAGGTGACTGCCTCACCTTCTGCATACTTCTGAACATTTCTAGAGAACTGCTTAAATTCAACACAATTTGTTATAGAATCACCTTAAATAGCAAAGAACTTACCTTCAACTTTACATGCTGAACATTTCTAGAGAACAGCTTAAATTCAACATACACACTCAGGGCAGTATGGGGAGAGTGACGTCACACACACCCACCCACCTGTTCTAAATCATCAGTTTGCACTGAGATGCACTTCTTTATATTTAAGACCCCTTCAGATCAGCATGACCTCTGCATTGAATATCACAGAGCAACATACTGTGTAAAATAAACTTTTTCTGGCATTCATCCAACCCCTCAATTAGACCTCATTCAGCTCTGTTTACTGACCAGCAAATAGCTCTCATTTCTTGTATTAATAAACAAATATACAGTATTTCTAGAAATAGACATGTTATGTTTACTTTTGCTAGGAATGTGTGCTGCTGTGTGCTGCGCTGGGGAGAGAGGCAGCTGCAGAAGCAGTGTCCTCACTCTCTATGTGAGACGTGCAGAGGTTGAGCAATCACATTCTTCACCCCGCTGCTCACTGGTGTCCCCCATCTAGCATGTGCGGCCCACAAAGCCTAAAAGAGGAGGGCTGGCCAGACCTCCCTGAATTAGCCACTCCTTTTCCGTTTACCTGGGCTCGGCGCCCCTGCTGTGACTCAATCCTGGTTAAACAAAGGATCTTATGATAGGAGGTCAAGGACAAGACTGCAACTTTGCTAACCAACAAGACTTAAGGTGCATACAGACGGAGATATTTTAACTATGAGAGATTTTGACTGAGTGTTTTCCTTGTACTGGCAGTAGGAGATCTTGACTAACTTTTACAGCGATTTTGACTAACTTTACCAGCGATTTTGGCTATGGGCGATTTTGGCTAACTCATTTAAGCAAGGGGATGCTTTTTCTTTTCCAGCGACCTAGCCAAAATTTACTTGCCTGCACAGTCTATTTTTAGCAGCGATCGTGACCTGGCGGGGACGCGTATCGCTATCGCTGGCTGTGTACACACAGAGCGATATGCACTAACTTTCTGAGCGATTTTGACTGAGCGAAAGTCTTATTTCCACTGATTAGTTCTATAACGTTAAATAAAACATAGTGGTCAATGTAATTCTCAATAGACAAACTAAGGGCCTAATTCAGATCTGACCGCAGCAGCAAATTTGTTAGCTAATGGGCAAAACCATGGCCCTCATTCCGAGTTGTTCGCTCGGTATTTTTCATCGCATCGCAGTGAAAATCCGCTTAGTACGCATGCGCAATGTTCGCACTGCGACTGCGCCAAGTAACTTTACTATGAAGATAGTATTTTTACTCACGGCTTTTTCTTCGCTCCGGCGATCGTAATGTGATTGACAGGAAATGGGTGTTACTGGGCGGAAACACGGCGTTTCAGGGGCGTGAGGCTGAAAACGCTACCGTTTCCGGAAAAAACGCAGGAGTGGCCGGGGAAACGGTGGGAGTGCCTGGGCGAACGCTGGGTGTGTTTGTGACGTCAACCAGGAACGACAAGCACTGAACTGATCGCACAGGCAGAGTAAGTCTGGAGCTACTCTGAAACTGCTAAGTAGTTAGTAATCGCAATATTGCGAATACATCGGTCGCAATTTTAAGAAGCTAAGATTCACTCCCAGTAGGCGGCGGCTTAGCGTGTGTAACTCTGCTAAATTCGCCTTGCGACCGATCAACTCGGAATGAGGGCCCATGTGCACTGCAGGTGGGGCAGATATAACATATGCAGAGAGAGTTAGATTTGGGTGGGGTGTGTTCAAACTGAAATCTAAATTGCAGTGTAAAAATAAAGCAGCCAGTATTTACCCTGCACAGAAGCAAAATAACCCACCCAAATCTAACTCTCTCTGCACATGTTATATCTACCCCACCTGCAGTGCACATGGAATCTAATTCAGAGTTGATCCCAGCAGCAAATTTGTTAACAGTTGGGCAAAACCATCTGCACTGCAGGGTGGGGCGGGGGAGGGGGGGGGGGTGGGACAGATATAACATTTGCAGAGAGAGTTAGATTTGGGTGGGGTGTGTTTAAATGGAAATCAAAAATGCAGTGTAAAAATAAAGCATCCAGTATTTACCTGCACAGAAAAAAATAACCCACCCAAATCTGTCTCTGCAAGTGTTACATCTGTCCCACCTGCACTGCACAAGATTTTGCCCAACTGCTAACAAATTTGCTGCTGCAATCAACTCTGAATTAGTATTACCCCCTTGGTTTTGGCCATTAGTTAATAAATTTGCTGCTGCGATCAGATCTGAATTACCCCCTAAGTTCTCTGCACATTTATGTCAATCAACTTAACTGGAAGCTGTCATACATTTAGATTCACATTATCCAGGGAAATGGTAACATTCTGTGCACTCTCTTTCCAAGCAATGACATCTGAACAAACTTCTCTCAGAGTGGAAAGGTACAAAGCATACATTGTTTTAGAATAAGTGCTAGTATAATGGCCGTGCCGCTAATAATATAAAATGGATGATGTAATCACTCTGTCAGGAAAATACATTTTTTAGCGTGTACTCAAGATTGGATAAGCTTAGAATTTGGCCTGTATGTACTTTTGAAATTGGACTGTGTGCCCCTCATCTGAGGTCATGCTCTGTGGCTCACAAAGAAATAAGTGATAAAATAAATCATATCATTATATTATAGAGATTCTTCTTTAAGAAAAGGGCCCAGCATGTGCATTTCTAAATGTGGAAACATTGTTCATTTCTAAATTGTCCTGAAATCAGCAATAACACATTTCTAATTTGTATTCTGTCTACCGAATATCCTGAGGGAAAACATTTCCATTTTCATTGAATTTATGTCCAAATAAATACATCTATCTTTGTCTTCTGTGTTGAGGTATTTCATAATATAGGATACAAGTGTAGAATATGCGGAACAGCACAATCCTGGCTGCAGATGTATGCTGATGAGGAAAGGTGGCATTATCTTATTCAGTCAATGAGCTATTTTCAGATTTGTACATTTCTCATTCTAATATGCAGAATTTTATTGGCTCTGGAATTTGGGGGCAGATGTATTAACTTGGAGAAGGCATAAGGAAGTGATAAACCAGTGATATGTGCAAGGTGATAAAGGCACCAGCCAATCAGCTCCAATATGTAAATTAACAGTTAGGATCTGATTGGCTGGTCCCTTTATCACCTTGCACATATCACTGGTTTATCACTTCCTTATGCCTTCTCCAGGTTAATACATCTGCCCCTTGGTTGGCTAAAGTGCCTGTTGTCTGGCAGTTATTTGTGCGCACTGACCTCTTGTTAGTGACATGGATGACTACTGTATGCAGGGCTGCTATAGCCAAGCCTGACAGCATTTTAAGCTGTGCATGACTCCCAACAGTCCTGATTTGGGTGGGACAGTTCCTACTTGAGGGCTCTCTGCCTCCATCCTGACCTGGAAGATTGGAGGGTATCAGGCAGATGTAAGAAGGGCTGATTTAGGGGAGAAGTGATATCAGCACACATTATCTGCACTGATACAGCTTCTCCCGTGTATGAATCTTAATATAACACTTTCAACACCCTAATTACTACTTCTCACCTATGTGATACAACAATTCTCAGCATGGTAGCACCTCTTATTACGTTTAGAATTAGGGCGTGCAGACCAGGTTTCCCCCCCCCCCCCCCCCCCATACAATTCAGAGATGTACTGGTAGCATAACTGTATTCTGCCAAAATAATCCATGGTATATATGTAGGTAGACAGCAGGGTTGAACTGGACCACAAGGGCATAGGGGAATCCCCCCATGGACCCAACTGTCTGGGGTCCCACCCCCTTCTCTATGGATCAGGTTCCAAACTGTGCAGTTGAATTATACATTATACATATGTTACTTTATACTGCACAGGACTATGGTGTATTTTCTACAGTGCATTGTTACTAATATTTCCTATATATAATTATCAATAGGCTCAGCCCATGCACTCCCTAATGGTTAGCCAAGCCTCTGTGACAGCTGGCAACACACTATCTATTGACTGGACACACCCCTAAACATGGGCCCCTACCACTGCATTCCCACAGTGACCCAGTCCGACACTGGCAGGGAGCATTGGCTGTAAACTCCACAGGAGCAGGGGCTGAATGACTGAATATTCACTGCAAAGTGATGTGTAGTTATAGTAGCACTATATAAAAAACATAATGAATAGAAATAAAATTTGACATTAACATATGCACATGGGTCAGGTGGCGGGATTGACCCATGCTTGATGATCTTAAAGCTCATCCGCCATCAAAGCTCTGGGAAACCTACATTTCTATTGGAAATGTAAAATTGCCCCTAACTTTGTCTACAATACAAAAAAGAAAAAGAAAAAGTAGAATAAAAAGAAAGACGATAATCATGAACTTTTTATTCTCTTATTCTCTTGATAAATAATATACTAAAAACTCTACACACACTGGACAACATTTTAGAAAGATATGAAAGATATAGTTAAAAAATGAATGATATATTGTTCATATCGTTCAGTGTGGAGGCACTGATGCACATCTCCACAGTCGTTCATCATTGGTCTATCATCGTTTATCATTGCAAGCCAATTTGGACGATACTGATGTTTGCAATGTCAAATCATTCATACAAATCATTCAGTGTGTATGCAAAAAAATCGTTACTGAAAAATCGTGCATTGTTCATATTGCTCATCATTTAAATCGCCCAGTGCATACCTCCCAACATGACCCTCTCCAGGAGGAACACAATGCTCTGCTTCTGCACTTTTCTCCTAATTTGCGATTGCCGGCACCTGTTTTGAACAGGTTAATGGATTAGAAAGGTGTTTCAGCACAGGTGATGGCAATCATACATTAAGAGGGAAGTCCAGGAGCAGAGCATTCTGTCCCTCCTGGAGAGGGTCATGTTGGGAGGTATGCCAGTGTGTAGGGCCCTTTACAAGCAGAAATCTCATTGCCTTTGTCTTATATTGTGTTCTTCTATGGTAGTTGTTATGTTTGTGTTATCTTCTTACTATCTTCTTACAGTAGTGCTGCAAAACATAATAATAATATGTATGACATAATATATCCCCTACCCAGAGGTGGAACTCACAGAGACAATGGAGTTGGCTGCCACCATGCTCCTGCCCTTAAGGGGGCACCAGCCTTCCTCTATTGTCTCCTGCTGCATGTGCTCACCTACACTGCTGCTGTACATGGCCCTACCAGCATCAGCATTCATCTCCATTAGTACTGGCAAAACAGGTAAATGTCAGTCTTTTGGAAGCAGTGGGCTTCCGTAGTTCTAATCATCTCCTAGCAGCATGAGTCAGCTGACTGCTTGTGCTCTTCGGATACTGCCATCAGCTACTGTAACAGCAAGGCAGGACACAACATGAGCAGATGGGAGGATACCACCTCTCCCCCCCGAGCTCTACCACTGCAGCGCCACAGTAGGGAAAGCAATCCTCTACACAGTGATCCCACCACACTTTATAGGTAGGTGCACTGCTTATTTATTGCACACGCAGCAATCTTACTGTTACGCTCTGTATTCCCAGCTCTCAATTCAATTTAGTCTTTTATTTCATTTCTTTTATTATCATTTTTTTATTTTAAAATGACCCACTCCTTTACATACTCATTAGCCATATCTATGATGCAGTGTATTTTGCCGCTTCCAAATTTGGGCATTTTTATTAATCAAGTGTACATAAACTACATAATAAACAGAGCTTCCTCCATTTCCAGCACCATTATATCACTTTATGGGGTGGTATAAAAAAATGATGTCATTGCTTATAGTAGTGATAAAAAAAAAAAAAAAATTACAGTATTTCCCACATTTTCTGAAGTCTTAGGGGCCCATTTATCATAGTATATTTGCGGATGTTTTTTTTTTCTGGGGTTAGCCACAAATAGTAAGTAACACCTGAATGTAAGAAGGAGGGACTGCAGCAGGTATCAGAGATACCTGCTGTGATCCCTCCATTGCCGCCTGCAGCCACATCCCAATAGGTTTCTATGGGGGATGCGATCCTGCCAGATTTACAAATATCCGGAATGCGATGCATTCCCATTATTGGTCCCAGCAGCTACCGCCATCTCAAGATGGCAGTAGCCCATTGTAGCCTATTGGCTACAGATCGCAATTGCAGTCAGCAGCCTGGAACCCTCCCCTGAAGTGGTCGCTGTGCATATGCTTTCTTAGCTGACCGCGCATGCACAGCACCCCTGGCAGTCTTTCACAGCCCCTGTCCCTGCATGTGCTGGATAATACATCCAGCCCATTGGAGCGCATATTGCAATGCAATCCTGGGCAGTAAGATCCCGCCCAGATTGCATTTAATATGCGATCCATGATAAATGGGCCCTATAATCACTGGCATATATATAGTTAGAGCAGACTGTGCTGCAGTGCGCCTGAGCCCCTGATTCACGACTTTCCTGGTCCGAACCCATCTGTTTGTAAATAACCCATCCAAGAGAAAAGCTGGAAGCAGTGTGATATATATAAGGGCTGCAAACATTCATCTTGCCTTAAGCCACTGCTGATGAGCTTTTATAAAAATTATAGAGATCCAAGGTGATTTAAGAAATTAAAAGTAATTTACAGTAGGAGAAAGGTCAGGGGATGCAGCTGTGAGAAAAAAGATACACTGATGCTAACATCACCTGACAATATCTGCTGGTTGCCAAATTAATGCATTATATAATCATTGTAATTCCAGAGCTTGATATACTTTCTATTCATAAGTATGATAGTAAGAGTGAGTTCTGTGGAATCGACAGCTAAAGGTCATCACTACTGCCATCAACAACACTGGTGATACAGGCATCAGAAATGGAGGCACCGTTATTGAAAACACTGCAGCGCTTTCCTTGGTAGACAGAAAATAAAGATAAATATTTTGCTATTTGATACTGTAGGTTGATAATACTCTACTATGGGGTAGATGTATAAAGCAGTGAAAAGAGTAGAGAAGTCTTCCAGTGTAGAAGTGTGCCATGACAACCAATCAGCTGCTACGTATAATGTGATAGAATGCACTTAATAAATGGTTACTTCAAAGCGGATTGGTTGCCATGGCACACTTCTCCACTGGCTCACTTCTCCACTCTTATCACTGATTCACATATCTACCCCCATGTTTACACTGCAAACTGAGTGATTTTCCTACAATGATGATGAGACATCAACATCGCTCTAATACACTTTAATATATCTCACTATTTTGAAACCAACGCTCAAACTGCCAAGAAATTAATAATAATATTTTACTGAATCACTCGTTGACAGTTCACACGTAGTATCTGAGGTAAACCATATAAAATCTAATTTGTGAGACATGTTGCAATCCAATATTCACAAATATGTAAATAATTGACTGTCGTAACATTAAATATGTGATGAATGAAAGGAAGATAATTGAGATTTAGGTCCCATAATGTCCTGGTGATTGTAACACGACTTTACTCACTACAGTACACTATGGGGGTCATTCCAAGTTGATCGCTCGCTAGCTAGTTTTAGCAGCCGTGCAAATGCTATGCCGCTGCCCACTAGGGAGTGTATTTTAGCTTAGCAGAAGTGCGAACGCTTGTGCAGCCGAGCTCTGCAAAAACAGTTTGTGCAGTTTCAGAGTAGTTTTGAACCTTCTCATCGCTTGCGATCACTTCAGCCTATTCATGTCCGGATTTGACGTCATACACCCGCCCAGCGAACGCCCAGCCACGCCTGCGTTTTTTCAGACACGCCTGCGTTTTTCCGAACACTCCCTGAAAACGGTCAGTTGCCACCCAGAAACGCCCACTTCATGTCAATCACTCTGCGGCAACCAGTGCGACTGAAATGCATCGCAAGACCCTGTGCAAAACTGCATCGTTCATTGTGCCCGTACGCTGCACGTGCGCATTGTGCCGTATGCGCAGAACTGCCATTTTTTAGCCTGATCGCTGCGCTGCGAACAAATGAGGCTAGCGATAAACTGGGAATGACCCCCCTATAAACAAATCACGTTACACTAAACTCTTAAGGTTGTAATATTATGTGTATGGTCACTGATATATACCTGTAACTTCTGCATACATGCAATATAATTTACATTTTATGTTGTACATGCTTCTTCCGTTACTGACTTTTCTTTGTAATGTACTGATATTTGTGAAACAATGTTAAAGTTCAATAAAAACATTTAATACATATAATTTACAGTCGGGTGCGTTATTTCATACATACATAGAAATGCTTTCCTAATACAAACTGAAGCAATCATAGCAAAGAACATCAGCTCTCGCTGTATATACAGCAGTTTATACACTTAGTAGCATTATTTTTATATAATAATAATAATAATAATAATAGCAATAATGATAATAATAATTGTGCTTCCTGAAATATAATGATGTTTTAGAATATAATCCTTCATTGTTTGGGAATCTCTTGCTGTAACTTGTTAGAGTTAAAAGCAACTGTGTAAAGGGTGTATGGATATCATCAGTTTGAGCAAACAAGCGCAAGCATTAAACCCATACTTACTACTAAGAGTGACTCCATCACAGCAAGGAAAGTTCCATTGTCAGAATGATGGATGTCGCCATCGCCACAGTAAACCCATACAACCATTTTTATTGCTAGAATAACTTCATTGTACTTGACATTGATGAATCTAGATGCAGGGATACATGTGTGCTTGATTTTACTTGGGTGACCCTTGAAACAAAGATTAGTTGTAAATTCAGTCAGAGAGTTCTAGATTATTATTTTGTAAATCAATTTCTACAGTGGTTCAATTTAGAGGATCAAAGAAATACAATCAAATAATGGTTACTTACCAACTATGCTCTATTTGCCAAATTTGCCCGTTCCCCAATGGCCAAGCAGTAGGGAAGAATAAAGAGCCTGATTCAGTGGTGGATGCTAATGCCGCAATGGCTGCAATAATGGCACAGCCGATGGACTGTCTACTGGGATGCCTACTGGTTGCGGCTCCAATGTGCTGTGGTGCGCAAATAGTCGCACCATCGAGCAGACATTGGGTGCACCATGGGACATTAGAGCATCCCTATGGTTGCTCAGAATGTCCGATGGTACATGGCCACTGGTTCCAGTAGAAATGCATCTTTCAAGGTAGTCACCGGCACATCTCCAACATGCCCGCACAAGATCTCCATACAGTTCCAATCTGCGTTCGCCAGTGATAACTATCAGGCGCTTGAAACAGGCTCTAAGTGTGATATCGGACTGTTCAACCAATTGGTGATCTGGGAAGATCCGACAAATGGACTGTAACTGTAATTACACAATTGTTTATTTTACCACATTAAACTCCATCCTATACTATATTTATTTCCACTGTGTTAAATACTTATTTGAAAGAAAGGATAAATTGAAAATGCTGTAATATTTTTGAATGTTGCTTTTAAAATGCTTTTTAGTATAATAAAATAAATGATTAAACAGAGAAGTCGCATTCATTGCTCACAATGCTATTATTTTATATTTTAAATTTAAACAGAACTAAAGTATTTGTGTTTGTTGTAACGGTGACAAATTTATAATCCTGACACTTACATAAAAAAACTTTAAAGGTTAAAATTCATTCTGTTACATTAATTTTTAACTATCCTTTTTCGTTATTAATTTATGTAAAGAAAAGAGCTAGTGTACATATTTTTCTGAATAGCTTATTATGATTAAAACACAGAAGTGTAGGATTTGTGTTCTTCTGTTATTGTGTAGGCTAAATGAAATATCTTATTTTTGAAGACTTAATTTTCTTCACATTCAATAATGTGTAATATTAAACTGGAGGTATTAAAATGATGCAGACATCAGGATGTGGAAAATAGTGATATTATCTGGTTAATTATTATATTATATTATATTATATTATAAGGCAGACCGGTTATGAAAATAAAATAACACAGTGTTTGAGTTGGATTTAATACTGATTTGCAGCAGGCACAAAGTGTCAGGGCTTTTTCTGTTATTAATATTTTATCTTTACTTTTCATCAAGGATGTTACTAGTATATAAATAACAAATTATACAGTAAAGATGATACTTGTGTGTTGGCATATTCTCTTTCACAGACTAATACAACCTTAAGGTGCATACACACTTGGCGTTTTTGCCCACTGTGTATGCACAACGATGATGTGAACACCGCTGACCTGAAAATCGCTTTGTGTATACACACTGAGCTATTTTCACTGTGCCCAGCGATGTTTACGGGGATGAACCACCTTCCACAGTAGGAGACTGTGGAAAGTGGTTCACTCGGCCAGTAAAACTGGCCGACGGACGGTAGCAGCCATCGATGATGCGGGAGCGCGTATCAGCGTTTACCGCTTATCGTCCGGCCATACACACTAGGAGGTTTTGAGCTCAAAATCGCCTAGTGTGTATGCACCTTTACCATTATAAAGAACTTTGTAAAGCATAGTACATGTGGGCAGGGCTACTGGTAATTTTGAGGAAATACTGACAGATGAGACAGGCACACTATTTCAAGTTTGACCGTCTTAAAACCTGGGGGTCTATGTGCTAAGCCTTCGCGAGAGATAAAGTGGATGGAATAAAAGTATCTGCCAACCAGTTCCTGCCATTCAAACACAGCCTGTTACATTGCAGTTAGAAGCTGATTAGCTGGTTCCACCCAAGGCTTAGTAAACAGACCCCTTTGTCTATCTGCACTTTATCTTTCTCCAAGGTTCAGTACATAGACCCCCTGGCAGGGCTGGATTAAGCACTTGGGAAGCCCAGGGCACCCAAGACAGGGAGGGGGGCCCTATCCCCCCACCAGGAATCAATCCCCAGCTGCAACCACTGCTCACCTCCCCTCCACCCCAACGGGTTCCACACTGCTTGGGGAGGAGTGCATTATGCCCCATACTGCATGCAACTTCTCTTGGGCAGCAAGGTTGGGGGCTGATCCATGCAATCTCCCCTCCGCTGCTGCCAGGAGAGCTGGTGCTGGCGGCGGAGGCTGGAGAGATGAGACAGCAGCCAGTGGCAAACGCAGGATTTGCATAGGGGGGGGGGGGTTCCGAATATATAATATACGCACACACACAGTGTGTTGTGGGCGTCATTGTCCCTGATGACGGTGGTCCACCCCGGGGTGCGGAATTCTGCTGAGTTCCGCCTTGCACTGCACTGTGGATGGCATTATATATATATATATATATATACACAGATCTGGAAACCCCCAACCCCCTGTAAAATAAATTAAATATATGCTGTGTATGGATATATATATATATATATATATATATACATACAGATATCCGGCACTAGTGTCACTAATAGAGAAGTTTGTGCTCTGGTGCCTTCCAGGGGTGCAAAGTCCCGGTGTATATACAAGCAGGTTGGCGGCACTCAGAGGGATGGGGTTCATTAGGTCGACATGTACTAGGTCGACTTGGAAAAAGGTTGACATGAGGTTTTTTTTACATTTTGTTTGACCTTTTTCATACTTAAAGATCCATGTGAACTGCAATTGGGAACAGTAACCTGTGCTGAGCGCAGTGGTAGAGGAGCAAGGCACCGCGCCCGAAGCATGGCGTGTGAAGCGAGCCATGCGAGGGGTCATGGTGCACGCCCTGTCATTTTTTCGAAGAATACAATACCATAAAAAGTAAAAAAACTCATGTCAACCTTTTTCCATGTCGACCTAGTGATCATGTCGACCTAATGCATGTCAACCAAACATGGTCGACCCAATGTATATCGACCTAACTCATGTCGACCTAATGAACCACACCCAGTGCAATGGTAGCTGTCATTTCTCTAGTGCCATTTATAAAATAAAAGGAAACACCTATGATTTCCATGTTATTTTGTAATTACATGTGTAACAGTTTTCATTAGTGTCCCCCAGCTTATGTAGTAAAATAGCTCACTGAGATATTGGAGATGTCTGGGTGTTAGATGTTGTGCAGACTGCATCGGTTGTAATGAATATTGAGGAATTGTAAACTGGTACTTTCAGAGGGTATTGAATAGATCACAAATGTTGCACTACATTATTCCTATGGACTGCGGTACATTATTATCTTCAGGTATTCTGCAATGAACATATCTTGACCCCTATTGACATAAAGATCACTGCTTGTTTGGAGAAAATGATCAGATAATATATTTGTTATCTTCCGAATAGAAAATAGTGATTTGTTTTCTATGCTGTGAAAGGAGCAAATAAACATATTGAGCTCCATCCTTCACTGAGATTGAGTAGACAGCTATAGTGTTATTATACACAATTTCTGTGCATAGACAGCATTTTAATACAATTAGGCAATTGATATCAAGTGTCTGAATCACATTTTGTTGGGAATATCATAGTAATTTAAGATTCATTATTTTATGAAAAGGATTTGCTGTTTGTTGACACACACACCAACATACGGGATGGTATTGGGATCCCGGTGCTTGGTGTGCCAGTGGTGCCAGTGGTCAGAAGTCCGACAGAGGCATCTCGATGGTCTAGATCCTGACACCTTTTAAGGAAGGTATGTATGCTAACCATCCCCTTCTAAACCCCTAACCCTACTTACCTGCAGCCTAAGCCCTGACCCCCTGCGGCCTTACTTTAACCCTTCCCCTTAGTGCCTAACCCTCCCCCCCAGCAGTCTAACCCTAACCCACTACCCTTAGTGCCTAACCTTCCTTTTTTAGTGCCTAAATTTAACCTCCCCCCCTCCGCAGCCTAACCCTAAACTTCCCGCCTAACTCTAACCTTCCCCGGCATGCTAACGATCGGGATACGGCATTGTGAGCGATGCTGGGATCCCGGCGACCCAACTGCCAGTATGCTAACCAGATCCCCAATATACAGGCTTGACTTAACTCAATTTGACGCTATCCCACATAAAGAAACCATTAAGAGTAGGATGTACTGACACTAAAATGCAGTCAAACCTCCAAAGACTGCTGTTTTCTGAGGATTGCCTCAATCCCCATATGTATCAAGCTCTCAAAAGCTGAGCTTGTACCCGATAGGCAACACCATATATAGATGGCGTTGTCTATGAAACCCTATGGACTTCAAGTCACAAACACCTGGATATGAAAGATCCCTCTATATGTCCCCTGCGGCTTGTACATGCACAATGGGACTCCCAAGTCATAAACAATGGAAGATCTATCCCTTTGCGTAAGTATTTGCAATTGTTCACACATACAGCGTTAATAGATGCTGTTGTGCATTTGATAATGGGCACAATGTATTGCATATAAAATGCAACACATAATGCATTCCATCCTAACTCACATTTAATGCCTCCAGAGTTAAAATTGCAGGGGTCTATTCATGAAGCAGTGATAAGAGTGGAGAAGTGAGCCAGTAGAGAAGTTGACCATTGCAACCAATCAGCATTGAAATAACATTTATCAAGTGCATTCTATAAAAGTATACATAGCAGCTGACTGGTTGCCATGGTCAACTTCTCCACTGGAATACTTCTCCACTCTATTCACTGCTTCATGAATAGACCCCATATAATGTCAAAGCATCCATGTACACTTTAACAACCAAATGGTCAAAATAGAAAAATATTAATTAAAACAAATAGACAAAAGAAATAAAAAGAAAAAGAAAATACTAAAAATCCTTAGAGATTAGAGATGAGTGAATACTAATTGTTTTATTAAATACTTGTTTCCTTTCATTCTGCGTTTGGCAGGGAAACTTACCACATTTCTCCAATGGAATGTGACCTTAAGTGTTCGCAGTCTTACCCCAAGCACAGCAGAATGAATTGCCCATTGTCTTCACAGCTCTATCTATTTGAGGAAAAGAGCATTTACAAATAGACTGTGGAATTGTATCTCTCTACCAATACTAACAGCAATACTACCTGCTTATACTCCTCACCACATGAGACTCCTTACCATGAAAACAAACCGAAGAGTAGCACTTATGTTGTTCTCTATTTCATCTCACCATGGGGGTAATTCCAAGTTGATCGCAGCAGGAAATTTTTTAGCAGTTGGGCAAAACCATGTGCACTGCAGGGGGGGGGGGGGGGGGGGGGCAGATATAACACTTGCAGAGAGAGCTAGATTTGGGTGGGTTATTTTGTTTCTGTGCAGGGTAAATACTGGCTGCTTTATTTTTACACTGCAATTTAGATTGCAGATTGAACTCACCACATCCAAATCTAACTCTCTCTGCACATGTTATATCTGCCTGCCCTGCAGTGCACATGGTTTTGCCCAACTGCTAAAAAATTTCCTGCTGCGATCAACTTGGAATTACCCCCCTTATCCTTTGTGTATGTGGAATTGTGCAGCACCCTTTCTCATCTGAGCTATAGCAACATGATATGAAAGGTTTAGGACAACGAGTAGCTTAGTGTTTTTTGCCTAGTTGTACAAGTGGCCCTTATGGTTAGGGCTCCTGTTCCTCAAACTATATATTCTACTCCTAGCATCACTTGTTGTGACAACTGTAGAAAAACATTATATGTGTCTATTAGCAAATAAAGGTTCCTCGCTTTTCCGCCCCCTCCCCTCTGTTATACTTACCCCCCTTCCTAGTCCACGTATGCACGTTACACCTAATGTGCATGGCACGCACAATGGAAGTTGGGGCATGTACGTTAGGTGTGATGTGCATGTGCCACAGCCGCGATTAAGTCATCACGCAAACGTGCGTGATGATCTAATCTAGATAAATATTTCATTAAATATTTCCAAAGGTAAAAAGGAAAGTGTCCAAAAAATATCAGCAAAGGAGCCTGACTTATAGCAGGGCAATTTTTAAACTATACGTTGTACAAAAAGGAGATTTATGGTAAGAACTTACCCTTGTTAAATCTCTTACTGCGAGGAACACTGGATTCCACAGGGAATAACATCGGGGTGTAGAGCAGGATCTTGATCCTGCTCTACACCCCAATGTTATTCCCTGTGGAATACCGGTATACCCCGCTGCAGAAACTACATTCCATCTGTGTAGTATATACCCTGTATATAGAGCACTTTGAAATGGAAATGTGCCATTTTCTGTTTTCTTTTTACATTTAACTGTACGACACCTTAATTGAAATCACATCAGAAGCATAAGAGTCTGGAAAACCCCACAGGGCAAACCCGGGCAAGCTTAATTTATGCATGTGGCTATAATTTTTTTTTTTTTAAATCCATCTTTTTGTATTTACAGTGAGTAAACTGTTACAGACATTTCATTGCAGTTGTGTCATCTGGAGCGCTGCTCATGTTCATCTCTACAAGTTTTTCCAATTTCATCAAAACATGCCACAGGCAAGTGTGCCAAGGACGGGATGTCATTACTTATGATCTACATCTCATCAAACAGGCAGATGGGAAAGATGAAATCAATAATAGATGGGTGTCACATAGTATGGCTGAGTCCACGTGCATGTGACAGTTTACATAACTCTCTTTACAAATACACTCCCATCTTATTGGTATAATGAAATGTGGGCTGTCACTAGATTACATGTTCACAGCAAATATAGTGATGCAAGTACAATACTGTACAGTACGTAGCAGGAATATGCAGAGTAATATCTAGGCCGTTTATATGGGTATAAAAGAACAGGTCATCACTTACAGCAGCATAAAATAATGATATCAAGTGTGATGGATTTCATACATGTGGTAGTATTGATCTATTGATTCCATGGATGCTAAAGTAAGAACTAAAGTTTTACCTTTCAATCCATTGTACTTGCAATATCTCAGTTTTACACTTGCATGGCCTAAGCAATGATTACACCCTATGAAAACCATATTTGCACTGACAGAAGCACAGAGAACACTGAATGGAATATCACAGAGAAGGGATCAGAGTACCAATAAAAAATTGAATCAGAAACCCAAGGCGCAAACACACTTGTGCAGCCACTTGAGGAAAAAAGGGCCACCTCACCCTTAAATACAAATGGAACAAAATACAAATACTCAAATGAGGCGCTCAGTGTTGTTTCATAACAAATGAATAAACAAAATTATATACTCATAGTCCATTATCTCATTTATGGACTATGAGTATATAATTTTGTTTATTCATTTGTTATGAAACAACACTGAGCGCCTCATTTGAGTATTTGTATTTTGGATCAGAGTACCAGGCTGCAGAAATAAAATCAGCTGTTACTATTATTATCAAAACTAAGTTGTGGGAGCATCGTAGGGGCATCGTAAGAAAGGAGGGAGCCGTGTGCAGACTCTGTCCGGCCCACTACTTTCACTCTTGCCAGCAGCCGCTAGTAGACACATTCATTGTGTCTACAGGGGCATTCTTTCATTGTCTGGGTCATGTTATTATTCCAAGTACCAGAAGATTGGAAAACCCAAACAAATATATCCTGCAAGTAAACCATTAAGGGGGGTTTCAGGTATCCCCAGTAACCCGTAGAATCCAGTATACGTTTCCGGACCTATGTGTTAACATAGTCACTGCACCCGTAGAAAGGCTATTTTTTTCACCCCTGTAACACCCCTGACACATTGCAGCTGCTCTGACTTATCTAGTACTCTTTAACATTTCACTAGCTATCTTTCACTAATGTGTTGCATTGGGATGGTGTGGTTGGGTTAGTTTGGGGGGTCCCACGCCCTAGACTTGAACCCTTTAGAATGTTAGGAAATTACCCAATGACGAGGTTACCTGGACGTGGTGGTTAAGCCTATAATATTGGCCAAGATTATGCCAAAAAAACTCTTTCTAATTTCATAATTTATTGCAAAATGTATTACAATTCTAATTAGTAATGTTTGAATAGTGAACCTGTACTCTTTGTGTGTAGTACTAAAGGTCTCAGTAGGATAGCACCTCTCATTACATGTAGTTGGGGTGTGCGGTCTAGGGCTACCTCCCTGGAAATAACGCAACATACAGCATGTAGACTGAAGGTTTTGTCAAATCACCCTTTAGTACATTCCAGCTCTGGACTCATGGAAAATCAAATATGTGCATTAAAACTGAATGCTGTCTACCTATACACTTATTTTCTAAACTGAAAGGATATGAGGAGCTTTCAGTTATGACTGCTCTTTGTCAGACTGACATTTCAAAGATTGATATGTGTCACTCTATTCAGGAAGCAGAGGAGGAGAATAATCATAGCAATGATAAAAACTGGTTTTATATTCTCATTTCAATACACAGAACTCAGAAGTTCAAAGTAAGCTGAAGCACAAGATGATCTTCAAGACAATCAGATGGATCTTAGAACCAATGTTGTCATTGTCAATCATTAAAAATATAATTTACTAACAAGGTTATTCAGATCCAGTGATATGGTGAATGCAATGTGTGATTTTGTAATGTCAGAACTACTGTAACCCATACTTTTACTGAGTTTCTCTCTCTCATTTTTTGTGCAACAGTCAGTACGTTTACTGATGTGTGTTGACCATGGTCAAAGTCTATCTGTTTCCGGATATTGTAATCAAAGCCTGAACTGCAAGGATATATTTTGTGGTAATTGTGATTAAATTTCATGAGATTAATCACTTAGAAAATGCTGTGCTACTTAATGCTACTTAGTGCAATTAATCGCATAAGATTAATCTTTCTGAAATTGCACCACACAGGTCAAAGTATCATTTCATGCCTCGAACTGCCTAAAAAAATTTCATCAATGAGCGATAATCTGTCATCCTATTATATATTTAAAGGACACAATTAATTTTCTTGAAGTTAATGCAATATGATTGAATTGTAGTATTGTGTGACCAAAGGGGATGCTTGCACAGCAATTACAAATTAAAAATCATCTGTGTAAATCACCTTATAACAAGTTGCTGCAAAATGAACAGTTTCTGCTAAGCAATAAAGTACCTGCAGTTGTAATGGGCTTAAAATCACTTGTGTAGTTTAGCTGTAATGGGTCACTGCAGTCAAGTGAGCCCAGTGACACAGAACATTCAGCAGAGTTGCCATTATAGCAATGTTTTCAGATTATTCAGCGTGAAACCAACATTATGGGCCTGTTTCAGAGGTGTCTGCACTGCCAATATCAATCATACTGTAGTGAAGTGGAGTGAGTTTCTGTTATTGAGTATGTGTTGAAAATATACTGGGCATTCCTGAGTGGTGACAGAGAAGTGTCTTAGCGCACGAACAGAGAGAGCCCATCCTATGGGTATGTTACCCATGGGTGTGCCACGGCTTTGTCGGTGAAAGTGGTTGCTTGCACACTGGGACGTGCGGTGGGGTGCAGCAGGTGAGGCAGAGCCTTTCCTGTCATACTTACGTTTGTGCCAGAGTTTTGACTGTGTAAAGTATATGAAAAATACAAACAATATGTTATAAATATCTTCTTTGCATTATTCTAACCATTTTTATAGCCAAACCTCTGGAGTAAAAAGTCTATGGCAGGTGAGGCTGTGGGTGGGAAAGGTTAGGGTTAGTCTGCAGGGAAGGTGGGTTAGGGTTAGGCATCACCGGGGAGGGTTAGGTTTAGGCTGCGGGTAGGGAAGGTTACAGTTAGGCACCACCAGGGAGGGTTAGCCTGTGGGGGGGGGGGAGAGATTAGAATCAGGCTGTGGGACAAGGAGGGTTAGGGGGTTAAGAGATCAAGGTTAACGTACTTAATAGTAGCTGTCGGAATTTTAAGCGCCGGGATGCCACTGTTGGTATTTAGACAGCCGGCATCCCAAGTGCCAGGATCCCATATCCAATCCGCTCCAATAAAATAATGGGTTTTCAAATCCTATTTAAACATTTTTATTGATGTGGTGATGGTGCTGCTGGAGGGCGGGGGGGGTTATAGAGGGGGTAAATGAGGCTGCATATAAATAACATTAGGAGTCTTCAATGATGTCATCTGGCCTGGGTGCAGCTGTCTCATCTGTGTCTTGTTTGGACCCTGTACTGGAGCCACTAGGCAAGACTGGTTGAGGCTGGATGGGAACACTAGACAAGACTGATTGAGGCTTGATGGGAACAATTGCTGTACCTCTGAGGGTTATATATATGTATCCCTCTCGTTTAATATTTGAATATACTGCTGCACAAAGTGTTATATTTTTTTTTATTTGATGTTTTTAATAAATGTTTTAGTCTAAACCACAGAACTCACCCCAACAAAGAAACCCATAAATAAGGAATCCCACTCTCTGAGCAGTGAGTATGGTACGCACCTAAAATCATGCTGCGTATGGGAATCTGCGTGTGATGGTCTGAATATACAAAGATAAAAAGATACCTTTATATGTGAAAACTGCTATATTTTTCTGTGAGTTGGGTACGCATTTATAAATGTAATGTACCATAATATATCTTCATGTTTATTTGCATATCCATCGGACACTGTGAGACACCCATCAGGACATGTGACATCTTCACAGAGGAATCAGAGTATATGACCATTCAGGACATATTGGACAATAAGTACATTTGAACGTGACTTCAGTATTATGACTAATTGGGACTGCACTGAGCGCCAACACTTGGACAATTTGTTTTTCTATATCGCTTGTTGGAAGTGCTTGCAATCAGGTGTACAGTAGTAATCTCCGCAAGTGAAGTCAGGTGTACAAGAGTAATCTCCGCTAGTGCACACACTGGTGAGGGAAGTCACTCTTCTGGTGATGGATAGTATTCACACTAGTATAGGTCGTGCACCCTGTATGTAAGAGTGGTAATGCACACAGGTAGTGACTATGGGAATGATAGCAAAGTGGAATTGAACAGGACAGCAGTGGTAACCGCACAGGCTTTGCAAGCTGATGATGATTAGCAATGTGGAGACTGCACAGGAGAGCAGTGATAACTGTGTAGGCTCTGCTAGCCAGAGATGGTGAGCAGTGTGGAAACTTGAGTCTGCTCCATGGAATGTGAACCAGTCAGCAGATACAGCAATCCTACCAGGAATCAGGACATCAGGGGTGGGCTCAGACCCAAAGGGGGCCACCCATGGACTACCTGTTTAGCTGCTGTTGACAGGAAATTATTTTTCCTCACATCCTGCAAGCGTCCGTACCACCCACCTCGGTTCAAATACTGGAAGACTTCTCACAATAGCTGGTGCCTTCCTCCCTACCATGTGATGTCACATAGACGCATTCCAAGCCCTCAATCAGTACCTACATCACCCCTGCAATACAAGATCCATCTGCCCGCCCACATGACCCCACGGGCGTGGTAACCATGGAGAAGGGGAGATGCACATGAACACACAGACTTCATCCTTCAACTACAAGGTAACCATTACTCTGGCCGAGGCATGACGTTAATACAGCCAGCACTGCTGAGACAGCAGTGAGACACTAGCCCACACACAGCATCCAGACAGCAATGACTGACCTACAACCACTAGGGCTCTCATACAGTATCTACAGCATTAAACCCCGATCTCCTGCTACTGCTGACATTGAACCCTGATCTCTCCCACCTCATGAGCACCCGACCATCCCCCTCCCACTACTGCCCACACAACCCTCCCCTTCTTCATCCCCTTTCCCCACACTAACCTGTCCTTGTTTGCTCACCTTCCCTCACCCCTACTGTGCGTTACTGTTGCATGTTCATTAAATTCACTCATTGGAGCAGATGTATTAAGCCTGGAGCTCCAATATGTAAATTAACAGATAGAAGCTGATTGGCTGGTGCGTTATGACCTTGCACTTATCACTGCTTTATCTCTTCTTTATGCCTTCTCCAGGCTTAATACATCTGCCCCATTATGTGCACTCTGGTTTGGATCCCTTTGATACTGAATATCAGGGTTATCAAACCCTTTTATTCTCAGTTGATTGCTGATTACCATCCCCAGTCATTCCTATTATATTATACAATATTGCTACCATTTAGCTATATTTAAATTAATTACTTGAATAAAAGCCAATTTGTTTTTATACATCTCATTAGCCACTGTGTCTGTTCATCTAATTAACCAATATATATTCTAACATTAGCCATTGTTTTCGTCATAAAATAAGCTATTGTTTCTTCCACAAAACATATACTTCTGACCGCCACCAGCAGCATCTAGCTACCATAGGTGTCATATTTATGTATCGACATATAGATGGGTCCACGTTTATTTTGGCCTTTACTAGGATTAACTGAGCCAGGTCAGTCAGACTTAGCGGGTCATTCCGAGTTGTTCGCTCGTTGTCGATTTTTGCAATGGAGCGATTAAGGCAAAAATGCGCATGCGCATGGTACGCATCGCGCATGCGCTAAGTATTTTAGCACAAAACTTAGTAGATTTACTCACGTCCGAACGAAGAATTTTCATTGTTGAAGTGATCGGAGTGTGATTGACAGGAAGTGGGTGTTTCTGGGCGGAAACTGACCGTTTTCTGGGAGTGTGCGGAAAAAACGCAGGCGTGCCAGGATAAAACGCGGGAGTATCTGGAGAAACGGGGGAGTGGCTGGACGAACGCAGGGCGTGTTTGTGACGTCAAACCAGGAACGAAATGGTCTGAGCTGATCGCAGTGTAGGAGTAAGTCTCGAGCTACTCAGAAACTGCTAAGAATTTTCTATTCACAATTCTGCTAATCTTTTGTTCGAAATTCTGCTAAGCTAAGATACACTCCCAGGGGGCGGCAGCTTAGCGTGTGCAATGCTGCTAAAATCTGCTAGCGAGCGAACGACTCAGAATAACCCCCTTAATCCCCTGCTGTAATGACTTAATCCCCTGATGTATTGCTCTCTGTATTGTTTTGCAGCTAAGAACAATAGATGAAGGGTTTATGTTAATAAACCATGGTGTGCCTAGGCGCAGCAAAGAAGTCAAGATAAAGGTGGACCCATCTGTATCTGAATATACGGTATATACAATAGTACCCACATCTATCTCAGTGGCTAAAATAGTGTCAGTTCCACCGGTGCAGTGCACCAGGGCCCACCACTGTGAAGGGGCCAACAGCTGTCGATATCATGCAGACTGGCCAGTTACTAATCATGATAATACATTAGTTTATGGCTGCCATGGGGGGTCATTCCGACCCCTTCGCACGCATCGGTTCTTCACTGCGGTGCAAATGGGTCGGAACTGCGCATGCGCGGCGGGCTAGAACAAAGAAGAAAGTGATTGCTAGCATGATCGCAAGAAGATTGACAGTGAGGAGGAGTTCCGGGTTGTCTACTCACCATTTTCCAGGCGTGGAGATTCGAATGCAGGCATGTCCAGGCATTTGGAGGGCGGATGTCTGACATCAATCCCGAGACCTTTGTCGCTGGATCCGTCACACAGGGTAAGTAGGTCTGACCCTAGTCTTGTTTTGCAGGAAACATTTTTTAGCATAGCAGGGCTGCACAAGCGATTGCAGCCCTGCTATGCTAAAATACACTCCCCCATAGGCGGCATCAAGTTGCTACGTGCAATCAACTCGGAATGACCACCATGGTGCGGGCTTTTACGAATGTTGAGGATGCAGTCTGGCCTGCCACAGGAGAGAAGGAGGCGGTGCCTCCCCTCCTTGCTGCTAGAGCTACTCTTCTCAGTACTCCCCTCAACTCAGTCTATTGTTGTGCGCATGGCACAGCCACAAACTGACACCATGGCCGCAGCTCCTGTTCTAACCATGGTGGCTCCAGGAGTTACTAACTGCCAGAGTGCCAGTGAGACATGCTTCTCCAGTGTAGCAGAACAGGACATGCCTGTGTGGCTGAGGAGAGCAGAGTGAGGAGGTGAGAGGCAGGGTAATGCTGGTGATGCCTGCACATGGTAGTTGCTAAATCCTAGTGGGCTAAAGGACATTTCATGCCCAGGGCGAGGAGCAAGGCCGGGGGCTTGCAGTTTCACTATCCACACCACCACTGGTTGCCTTTAGTAACCAGGTGGTGAGCAAAGCGGAGCGAGCCAGCGTGCCCGAAGCGTGGCGAGCGAAGGAAGCACGCGAGGGTCCGTTTGGGTCCCTTCTTCCTACCTTGCTCCTCCCCCTCTCCTGCCCTGTCACATGACAGGTCCTTTAGCCCACTTGAATTTAGACCTAACCGCCTGCAAATCCTTCAGTCCTCATCTCACCAGACAGCCCACCTACAAGTTTGCCCCCTGAGAGCTGGAGATTAGAGAGTTACAGAGGTTATCTTGCGAGTGCTGCAGGAGAGAAAAGCCTATTCAACTCATCTGAATAGTGAAAAGCCACTGCCCCCCTGCTTCTTTGTTACCTCCTACCAAAGCCGGACTGCCCATCTGGGCATGGGCTGGTGGGCCACTCCAGTCCCACAGAGAGCTGGGAAAGGCTGTGCCAATGGCAGCCTCTGGCTCTCTGGACTGGCTGCTCCTCCACCCCCCCTCTTGTCTCCATAGAAATGGAGGCATGCCGCGAGTCCACGGCCCCCTGACTTGCGGCACGCCTCCGCCTTTAGTGCCCACACGCCGCAAATGGGGGCGCACGGCCACTAAAAATGGGGGCGTGCCACAAGCCCATTCCTGCCTTCTACCCACCACCCCCTGCCTCTCCCCATCACCCTCTACCTCTACCTATCACCCTCTACCTCTCCACAATCACCCTCTGCTTCTCCCACTGTCACCCACTGCCCATTTTGCTATGCCTATCCAAGTCAACCTCTCAACACATTCTGCTCCCTGTCACTCTCTGCCATGACCATCTGCCTTTTCCAACCTCTCTCCATCACCCTCTGCCTCTTATCATTGCCCCCTGTTGCCTACCCTCCTTGCTTTCTGCCTCTGCCCTTCCTTATCACCCTATCTCCATCACCCTCTGCGTCTCTCTCATCATCCTCAACCCATCTCCCACTGCCTCTCCCAGCCACCCTCTTCCCCAGTACCCTCTGTCCATCTTCCTCTGCCAGTCTTCATTGCCTGTAACCCTCTGCTCATTTCCCCTTGCCTCTGCGTGTCACTCTCTGCCATTCACTATCACTCACTCCCTGTCACCCTTTGCCTCTCCCCATTCATTCCCTGCACATATCCCTCCCCCATCACCCACTGATGATCACCCTCTACCTCTCCCTCATCACCCACTGCCCATCACACTCTGGGGGTCATTCCGACCCATTCGCACGCTGCGGTTCATCGCTGTGGTGTGAACGGGTGGAAATGCGCATGCGCGGTGCCCGCAAAGCGCACGCGCTTTGTTGCCTAGAGACAGCCGTCGCTGGGCAACGACCAGAAGAAAGAAGAAAGTGAAGAAAGAAGATTGACAGCGGGGAGGCGTTCTGGGACGGATACTCATCATTTTCCGGCCGTGGATATCCGAACGCAGGCATGTCCAGGCGTTTGGAGGGCGGTTGTTTGACGTCAACTATGGGACCTTCATCGCTGGATCCATCGCACAGGGTAAGTAACTGCAGGGCTAGTCTTGTTTTGCACAAAACTTTTTTAGCATAGCAGAGCTGCACAAGCGATCGCAGCCCTGCTATGTAAAATACACTCCCCCATAGGCAGCGTCTAGTTGATCACACGAGCAGCAAAAAGTTGCTACGTGCAATCATTTCGGAATGACCGCCTCTGTCTCTGATGCCATCAGCCTCCCTCCATCTCCCTCGGTCTTACCCCCATCATCCTCTGCCTCTCCTCCTGTCATCCTCTGCACATTTTACTCTGCCTGACAGGTCACCCTCTCCCCATCACCTTATGAATCCCCTCATTGCCCACTGCCACTGCCTGTAACCCGCTGCCTCTCCCCATGACCCTAAACCTATCATCTTCTGGCTCTACCTCCATGACCCTCATCCCATCATCTTTTGGCTCTATCTCCATTGCCTTCTGTCCATCTCCCTCTGCCTCTCCCTAAAACCCTCTGTCCCTCTCCCTCTGCCCATCACCCGCCATAGCAAAATCTGTGACCAACTCTGAATTACCCCCTATATCACTAAGGCAGTACCCTTGTTATTACAATTTAAGGTTTGACCACTGTGCCAATTACCACCAGTCCAATACTAACTTGAATTTTGTGTGACTCTCAGACATAAAGCACAATTCTGGGAGACTGTATTAAGCACAGTGGATTTATTTTTGACCAGCACTTGGGATCCCGCCGGTCACCATACCAACGGTTTAGAATGCCAGTTGGGGTGGGGAGCAAGTGCAACGAAGCTCTTTGCGGGCTCGTGGACACCCATGAGTGGGAATAGTCCCTGTTAGTCGGCATGCCAACTGTTGGGATTTTGAGGGGTGTCCTGACCGCCGGTCACATAACTACATCCCATTTTAAATATGTAACTCAATAAGAAATTTCATACGGAAAATTAGACAAGTCCTCTAAGATAAAAAAGAGGCAAGAAAAAGAAAAGAACTACAGCACAAATAGATGGAAAACTGTAATATCACTTTAATAAAAAATAAAATAAATAAATAAATAAAGCTTCTCTCGTTTAGTGAACATTGGGTTTACAGGCTATTTTATCCCCATTTATACTACAAAAGAAACGTTCCATGTACTGTAATAGGCAATCAGTTTGGTACCGTATAACTTTGGAATACTAAATAAATATTGCAGTAAATATATATATATATATATATAGAACTTTTTGGCCATCAATATATGCCGGGAAGGAGGGCCTCACTTGTCACACTTCAGTATAGTACAGACTTTTGACTATAAAATTTTGTCAGAATAATAAAAATAAGACATTTATAACTTTAATTAATGTAGAAACATAGAATTTGACGGCAGATATGTACCACTTGGCCTATCTAGTCTGGCCCTTTTTTAACCATATTGTTACCTTAAACCTTATTTGATCCTTATTTTTTAAAAGGATATCTTTATGTCCAGTGGTGGATTTTACCCAAGGGCTGCAGGACTGCAGCCCCCAAAGGTAAAATCAGCCATCCAGCTCAGTGTCAGTGAGGCCAGATGTAACATAGAAACATAGAAACATAGAATTTGTCGGCAGATAAGAACCACTTGGCCCATCTAGTCTGCCTTTTTTTTTTTTTTATATTATTTTTTATCTCTAACCTTATTTGATCCTTATTTCTTTTGTAAGGATATCCTTATGTCTATCCCATGCATGTTTAAATTGCTCTACTGTCTTAGCCTCTACCACCTCTGATGGGAGGCTATTCCACTTGTCCACTACCCTTTCTGTGAAATAATTTTTCCGCAAATTTCCCCTGAACCTCCCCCCCTCCAGTCTCAGTGCATGTCCTCGTGTCCTTTTGCTTCTCTTCATTTGGAGAATGTTTCCCTCCTGGACTTTGTTAAAACCCTTGATATATTTGAAAGTTTCTATCATGTCCCCCCTTTCCCTTCTCTGCTCCAAACTATACATATTGAGATTTCTTAGTCTTTCTGGGTATGTTTTGTGATGTAGGCCATGCACCATTTTAGTTGCCCTCCTTTGTACAGTTTCTAATGTATTAATATCCTTTTGAAGATATGGCCTCCAGAACTGAATACAGTATTCTAGATGAGGCTGTACCAATAACCTATACAGTGGCATTATTACTTCTTTCTTTCTGCTGCTGATTCCTCTCCCAATGCAGCCAAGCATCTGACTAGCCTTCCTCATTGCCTTGTTACATTGCTTACCTGCCTTTAAGTCATCTGAAATAGTGACTCCTAGATCCCTTTCCTCCTCAGTAGTTTCCAGTATAGTGCCATTAATACTGTATTTAGCTTTAGGATTTTTGAGACCCAAGTGCATGATTTTGCATTTTTTGGCATTAAACTGTAATTGCCAGACTCTTGACCATTCCTCTAGTCTACCTAGATCCTCAATCATTTGTTTTACCCCACCTGGTGTGTCTACCCTGTTGCATACCTTTGTGTCATCTGCAAAAAGGCATACTTTCCCTTTAATGCCATTTGCAATGTCACCAATAAAGATATTAAAAAGCACTGGTCCAAGTACAGATCCCTGGGGTACTCCACTGGTAACATTTCCCTCCTGTGAATGCACTCCATTTACCACAACTCTCTGTTTTCTATCCTTCAACCAAGATCTTATCCATTCAATAATCCTAATATCCAATCCCAAACTTTCAAGTTTATTTAGCAATCTGCGATGTGGAACTGTGTCAAAAGCCTTACTAAAGTCTAGATAAGCTATATCCATGGCTCCACCTTTATCCATCACTTTAGTCACACAATCAAAAAAGTCAATAAGATTTGTTTGACATGATCTCCCCCCAGTGAATCCATGCTGTTTGGGATCCAGTAAATTGCCGGATTTGAGATAATCTACAACTCTTTCTTTTAAGAGTGTTTCCATCAATTTCCCTACTACTGATGTAAGACTCACTGGTCTGTAGTTGTTTGCCTCTTCCTTGCTTCCACTTTTGTGCAGTGGGACTACGTTTGCTCTTTTCCAGTCCCCTGGAATTACTCCTGTAGCTAATGACTGGTTGAATAATTCTGTCAATGGTGCTACCAGCACCTCTTTAAGTTCTTTTAGTATCCTTGGATGTATCCCATCTGGCCCCATAGATTTGTCCACTTTCAGCTTTGAGAGTTCTGTTAGGACCTTCTCCTCTGTAAATGTACTTGTTTCATTTTCCTGAATATCCCTGCAACTTAACTGTGGCCCCTTCCCCTCTCTTTCAGTAGTAAATACTGAGCAAAAATAATCATTAAGATGATCTGCTATTAAATTGTCTCCTTCAACAAGACTCCCAGTGTCCGTCTTTAGTTTTATAATTCCGCCTTTTGTTTTTCTCTTTTCGCTTATATACCTAAAAAAAGTTGTCTGTGTCTGGCAGTGACTCCCTATTGGAAGTCCTACCTGTCAGTCATAGACACACAAGGCAGTCCCATTGGGAGGTGTTTCCTCCCTCTGGGACTGCCAGACCGGACGTTGATAGGCAGAGAGCTTAATTCCTGTAGGAAGCCACTCGCTACCTTTGGTGCAGCCCAATCTAATCTGCCTTCTATGGGCTGCAGCAGATGCACCATGGCTTTTACACATGCACTGGTCCCGGCACCTGTCTGATCTATTGCACAGGTGCCGGGACCCAGGCTCCCTATCCCCCCCTCCTCTCTGGGGGTAGTTGCAGCCCCCCTACTTAAAGTAAGTAGGATCCACTGAAGCTTATGTCTATACCAAACATGTTTAAATTCTCCACTGCATTAGTCTCTACCACCTCTGATGGGAGGCTATGCCACTTGTCCATTATGCTTTCTGTGAAGTAATTTTTCCTCAAATCTCCCCTGAATGTAGCTCCCTCCAGTTTCAGTGCATGTTCTAATGTTCTAATACTTCTCTTCCTTTGAATAATGTTTCCGTCCTGTTCCTTGTTAAAACCCTTGATATATTTGAAAGTTTCTATCACGTCCCCTGTTTCCCATCTCTGCTCCAAACTATATTAAAATCTTTTAGTATTTTTGTTATGTGATTACTTTTGTGATGTAGGCCATGCAACATTTTAGTTGCCCTTCTTTGTATAGTCTCTAATGTATTTATATCCCCCTGGAGATATGCATGGGTTTATTTATGAAGCAGTGAAAAGAGTGGAGAAGTGAGCAAGTGGAGAAGTTGCCCTTGGCAACCAATCAGTGTTGAGGTAACATTTATACAATGCATTCTATAAAATTATACGTCGCAGCTGATTGGTTGCCATGGCCAACTTCTCCACTGACTCACTTCTCCACACTTTTCACTGCTTCATGAATAGACTTCATGGTCTCCAGAACTGAACAAAATATTCTAGATAAGGCAGTACCAATGATCTGTTTTAAGTCCCCTGAAACAGTGACACCTAGATCTCTTTCCTCCTCAGTAGTTTCGATTATACTGCCGCTAATAATTATATTTAGCCTTTGTATTATTTATATGATCTTTGTATTATTCTAATCATTTTTATTCTTTAAACTCACCACCAAGTCTGCCTGATAACAGCCACTGACCACACTGCACCTCACTGTCCTATACAGATTTAACTGGAACATTTTAATATCATGGTTACATGTGACTAAATAGGATCGCATATGAATAGAATGTAGTTAAAATGTTTATATTTTGTGGTTAGAGGCTAATTATGATTGACACATTCAAGTAACAGTGTGATTAGAAATTGAAGCTGAAATTAAACTTTTAATTGCATTTTAATTCATGGATTAAATCTAAGACTATACAAATGTGTCCTCTTATATTGTTGCTGCGGGAGGTAGCTTGTCTTGTTAGCATCACGGCGTAGCGTAACCGCCCGCAGTGTCTGATTCCCCCATTCACTACAATGAAATCAGGGAGCGGGTGTATACCGCTCCTGTGTGCGCCGTTCACTGCCGTGTATATTTTAAATAATAGCGGGTGTATACCTCCCCGCTGCTCAGGCTATTTGCCTCCCACCGGCTCCACATTCCTTTAAAGGTAGCGGGAGCAATCCCCCACCCCCGCCACCTTTCCCTGCCGTCTGCTGGATGTGCTGCACGGGAGTAGTGGGAGCATGCTACCATACGCTACGCCACACCACGCAACAACAATATAAGAGGACACATCTGTAATAACACATTGGTTTGGAATATTTTTTAAGATTTATCTGCACAGCTAATTTCTTTAATATTTCTATAGGTTAATGTGAGGGCATCAGTACCTCCTTTCCTGCTACATATAAACATACCTCCCAACATGGCCCTCTTCAGGAGGGACAGAATGCTCTGCTCCTGGACTTCCTTCTTAATGTATGATTGCCGACACCTGTGCTGATACACCTTTTTTTATCCATTTACCTTTTCAAAACAGGTGCTGACAGTCATAAATTAAGAGGAAAGTCCAGGAGCAGAGCATTGTTTCCCTCCTAGAGAGGGTCATTTTGGGAGGTATGACATAGGTTTGAGCACTGGGTCAGTATTAGGGTACAGCACAGGTGATGGTAATCATACAGTAAGAGGGAAGTGCAGGAGCAGAGCATTGTGTCCCTCCTGGAGAGGGTCATGTTGGGAGGTATGACATAGGTATGAGCACTGGGTCAGTATTAGGGTACAACACAGGTGATTGTAATCATACAGTAAGAGAGAAGTGCAGGAGCAGAGCATTCTGTCCCTCCTAGAGAGGGTCATGTTGGGAGGTATGACATAGGTTTGAGCACTGGGTCAGTATTAGGGTACAGCACAGGTGATGGTAATCATACAGTAAGAGGGAAGTGCAGGAGCAGAGCATTCTGTCCCTCCTAGAGAGGGTCATGTTTGGAGGTATGACATAGGTATGAGCACTGGGTCAGTATTAGGGTGCAGCACAGGTAATGGTAATCATACAGTAAGAGGGAAGTGCAGGAGCAGAGCATTCTGTCCCTCCTAGGGAGGGTCATGTTGGGAGGTATGACATAGGATTGAGCACTGGGTCAGTATTAGGGTGCAGCACAGGTGATGGTAATCATACAGTAAGAGGAAAGTCCAGGAGCAGAGCATTCTGTCCCTCCTGGAGAGAGTCATGTTGGGAGGTATGTATAAATATCTTTATACATCTCATTGGAATCTATCAAAAAGACAAACGCATCCTGCAACATACAGTATGGACATATTAGAGGGATGGCCGATCATGGTATAGACTACCACAGCACTTTCTTTGTTCCTTAATTATATGGCTGTTTTCGAGGGATGGCTTTTCCTGAAAAGGAATCTCTCAAAATGTAGGCTTGTTAAGCTATTCCATCTGAGGGAACATTCGCAATCAACTATGGACCTGTCACATCATAGACTACACAAATGCTTCACAGGCTTTGATATAGTCATTAGTATCCATTGAGTTTCCGACACACAGTACAATCAATCATATAATTTTACATAATTACACTTTACCTATACAGTGTGTGTGTGTATATATATATCCTATATAATAAAAGGGTAACGCTGCTCCTCACCTCTATTGGGGGAATTCAAGTGTTTTGCAGACAGACGGTCAGTAGGTAGTGCCCAACGAAGCAACTCAAGTGTTGCTCCATTCATATGCACACAGCCGCTGACATTATTGTTATGTTGTTTTGTCATTTTGCAGGCTTGTAAGTTAGTATTAATATACATGAAGGCATGAAGTGGAGGACCCCGACGGTGCAGGCATGAAAAGAAGGACTCTCGGTGGCGCAGGCATGATGTCGCACTGAAGGACAGCAGGCTAGAGCAGCCACACAGAGAATGGGAGCAGCACTGCAGGATCTGTGGGCGGGTGATTGTGTGAATTTACAGCACTTTTATCTATATTTCTGTTTTTGTATAATTTTTTTAATGTATTCTGAAAATAAATTGGTTTACACACAACTCCTGTGGTAGCTCCACCCACACTCCACCCACATATATATATATATATATATATATATATATATATATATATATATACACACACACAGAGAAAAAAACCACACCAAACTTTGGTGAGTGCTGGGTTTTTTGTTTGTATTTGTTTGTGTATATATATATATATATATATAGATAGGACATAAAGCAAGCGGCACTCTAAGTCTGATGGAAAGTCAAATATATTTCACACACATAGTGATCCGACGTTTCGGGGACCAAGCGCCCCTTTGTCAAGGTGAACAACAGTGTACATAATGAAATTCATACCTTTTAAAGAAGAAGAAAACCTGCCAAGTGCTTCCACACCACGCCCGCCCGGCCGCTCGTTGTCCGTTCCCTGTTCCGACTCTCCTGACTGACGTCATGTTCAATGCGCCCTGCGTGCGCGTTGTTGCCTTGGTTACCAGATGCTGAACACGGACGGGCTGCGGCGCTAATCGAAAAAAAATGTAAACAGTGCATAACAGCATAACTTACAGAGCCAACCACCATTAAAATAGACTGTATCAAAATCAATTGCTGCGACTAGGTGATATTTGGGGGTGTGTGTTATATACACGGTCCCTTAAATAGAATAAAGACAGTGAAAATTGAGCATGGTGAATTTAAATAGATCACCCATATGGCTCGCTGGACTGCTGTCCTCTATGTCACAGACTGATGCGGAATAGATAATTTACACATATTCCCTTGTTACAAGTGTATAAAGACTTCAAACAGTATAAATAAATCTGTAAAAAGATTTCTGACAGTACATAAGGGGACTATTGAGCTTATGTATTCACCCCCGGCCTAAACTGTAATAACGATCACCAAGTATCACCTCTGTCATAGCCAGGCTAGAAAAGCTCCTAAGAGGATTTCCCAGACATGCATGCATTGGTCCACTGATTAATTGGTATAGTTACAGCGGTTATAACCCCTATATTGTAGTTAATTCTACGGTACTACTATTTATTTAAAGATGTTCCAATTCATTCTCTCGTTCAAACCATGGGGATTAGTTGTGTTCAATTCGAAAATCCATTTGGTTTCTAGACGTAAAAATTTGCCATCCCTGTCTCCCCCTCTGATGTGTTTGGGTACATGATCGATGATCATATGTTTCAAATCATTCATGGTGTGGTTGGCCGCCACAAAATGTCTTGCCACTGGTTGCTCCGACTCTTTTCCTGCCAGTGCTTGCTTGATGGCCGAACGGTGGAGGGCCATCCTCTCCCTCAGGGTCCTTACTGATTTTCCCACATAGTGGAGACCACAAGGGCATTTTATGAGGTAGACTATGTGGGTGGTGGTGCAGGTAAGTACATGGTTAATCTGGTACGTTTTGTCTCGATGAGGGTTGTTGAATTTGGAACCAGTAATCATATTCTCACACGTAGTGCATTTGATGCACTTATAGCATCCAGGCTGTCTGGTCAGGAAAGTTGATGAAGTCTGTTCCTGTTGTTGAAATCCCGTAATGTCCGTGTGGACTATTACGTCCTTAACGTTCCTGCCCCTTGAAAAACACATCATTGGTTGTGTCCCCCTGAAACTTAGTAATGATTGATCAGAAGCGATAATGGGCCACAAGGCTCTGGTCGCTCTCTGTACTACGGGGCTCGTGGTGTTTAATCTGGAGATGAAAGGAATGGCCAGACTTCTTGAACGGTTACTGGGTAGAAGAAGAGATTCTCTGGACAACTGCATCACCTCCTGTTTATGCTTAGCAAGTAATTGGCGGTCATATCCCTGTTCTCTAAATTTCAAAATCATCTTGTCTAGTTCTTCTTCCAGCTTATCTCGATCACTGATCAGGCGAGATACCCTGATCATCTGGGAGCGTGGCAGACCATTTTTGAGGGCTTTGGGGTGGTGGCTGTTGGCTCTCAGCAGGGTATTTCTATCTGTTGGTTTCGTGTATACCCCTGTCTGCAATGTACCCTCCATGATGGAAATCTGTACATCCAGGTAATGAATGGAGCTTGTACTGGTCTGATAGGTGTATTTGACACCCTCCGGTCTGGAATTAGTAATGTGCATCAGCTGGTCAAACCTTTCTGTACCCCCTGTCCAAAGAAGGAAGAGGTCATCTATATACTGGGAAAAAAATAAAATATGTTGAAAGACTGACTCTTCTTGAAAAAACACCTTCTCTTCTTCCTCGAACATATAGATGTTTGCAAACGATGGGGAGACATTGCTCCCCATCGCGCACCCCGTCTTTTGGCGATAGAATTTGCCATTAAATAAAAATAATTTTTTTTCTAGGGTCATGCGGAGGAGGTTCATGAACAGTGGGGTATCTAGTTTGTCCATGCCTTCTTTTTTCAGGAAAGCTTCCATGGCTGTTAAACCTGCCTCATGTGGAATGTTAGTATAAAGACTAACTACATCCACTACACACATGAGGGTTCCATCCGGCACCTGCTGTATCTCCCGCAACCGATTAAGAAAACTGGTAGTGTCTTTTATAAAGTGCTTGTGCTTCAAGATTAACGGTTGCAATATGCTGTCTAGAAAGACTGACACTGGTTGAAAAATGGATTCTCTGGCAGCAATGATGGGTCTGCCTGGTGGGGACAATTGGTTCTTGTGTAGTTTAGGAACCGTGAAAAAAATGGGCACTGGGGGATTTTCCTGAAAAAGTGCTTTGTGCAGTTTTGTAGTTAATTTACCACTATCCTTAGCTGCATCTAAAGTGCTTTTTAGTGCTTTTTGATACTTGGCGGTAGGGTCACGGGCCAATTCTTCATATACGTTGGCATCCGCAAGTTGACTCTGTATTTCCTTCACATAATATTCCAAGTCCAATATTACCACCCCTCCCCCCTTGTCCGCGGGACGGATGACTATGTCCCTGTAATCGCCTAATTGTTTTAATGCAGTTTCCTCCGCTTTAGATAAGTTATGGTGTTTTGGAACAGTGGCTGCTGCCTTGTTGTATTTATGAACAGAGTCATCCAGCAATCTAGTGAAGGCTTTAATTGAGGCGTTAGTGGACATGGGGTCAAAGGTGGATGCAGAACGTTTATTGAGGAAATCTTGATGCTTGCAATCCATACTAGTAGGTGAAGATTCTTTGTCTGGTGAATTTTGGAAGTATTCCTGGCGTCTGAGTTTGCGTGCATAATGGTGAAGTTCAATGTTCCACCTAAAATCATCAAATACGCTGGTGGGTACGAATGACAGGCCCTTCTCCAGTACACTCTGTTCTGCCTCTGAGAGTGTTCTCTTGGAGAGATTGTAAATCAGCGGTTTTTGTTTGTTGTGGCACTTTTGGTCCCGCGTGCACTGGCCACCCCTGCGGGTGGCCTGCCTCTTCGCCCTTTTTCGATTTGAGCCACTGGCGGGGTCCCTAAAGGGACACTGGGCTCCAGGGCCGGTCCTTCAGAGTCACAGGGGCCAAATTCGCTGTCGCTGTTAGAGGTGCCTGCTATGTTCTGCTGCATTTCTCTTCTCTTGCGCCAGCTGTGCCTGCTTCTGTGGTTATATGGGCCTGATGATTGTGCACTTTCTCCCATCAGCCACCTATACACCCTGTTGGTGTCGTAATCTTCCTTCACCGTATGCAGCTTATTTCTTTTAAACTTTATCAGGTCTCCCTTGTACCGATCTATCTGGTGCTGCAACTTATTTAACCATTCCTTGTTGGAGTCATTCTGCAAAATGGACTTGTGTAAGGTTTCAATGCTGAGTATTTTCTCCCGTGTCCCACTAAGTTCCTTGCCTGCTTCTTCCACAACGAGTAATATGAGGTCCAAACTGCACTTGTTTAGGATCCCTACCCATTTTCTACAGAACTCTGGGCTGTGTCTGCCTATGGTGGGCACATTTCTGACACGAAAGCCTCTCGGAATCATTTTTTGTCTGTGGTATTCAGACAAAGAGATCCCGTGTAATAAAAAATCGGTTTCCCTTCGTTTCAACTTGAGGAGCTGATGGTAAATGTCCTCAATATTGCCCTCGGTGCCGTGGGGATCCAGCTGCTCTTTAAATCGAAGACGTTCCGCATCATCGTCTGTAAAACTAAATGACTCTCCCAATGTAGGGTACATTCCTCTGCACCCCGGGGAGTCATCTGTAGCCATGGGATCCATAAGTGCTCAGTGCAAAAGTGCTAGTGCAAAGTTGCTGTAAGTGTTTGTGCAAATGATGCTCACTCCTGGCCAGAATACTGCTTCAGTGCGCAGCGGTATTACGAAATTTGGGGGTGCCCTGCCCCGGGTTGGGGTGCTGGGAGTCAAGCTTCCAGTAACTCCAAATGCCAAATACAGACTGTACGGACCGGCACTCCCCCTCCAGACATGACAGAGGTGATACTTGGTGATCGTTATTACAGTTTAGGCCGGGGGTGAATACATAAGCTCAATAGTCCCCTTATGTACTGTCAGAAATCTTTTTACAGATTTATTTATACTGTTTGAAGTCTTTATACACTTGTAACAAGGGAATATGTGTAAATTATCTATTCCGCATCAGTCTGTGACATAGAGGACAGCAGTCCAGCGAGCCATATGGGTGATCTATTTAAATTCACCATGCTCAATTTTCACTGTCTTTATTCTATTTAAGGGACCGTGTATATAACACACACCCCCAAATATCACCTAGTCGCAGCAATTGATTTTGATACAGTCTATTTTAATGGTGGTTGGCTCTGTAAGTTATGCTGTTATGCACTGTTTACATTTTTTTTCGATTAGCGCCGCAGCCCGGCCGTGTTCAGCATCTGGTAACCAAGGCAACGACGCGCACGCAGGGCGCATTGAACATGACGTCAGTCAGGAGAGCCGGAACAGGGAACGGACAACGAGCGGCCGGGCGGGCGTGGTGTGAAAGCACTTGGCGGGTTTTCTTCTTCTTTAAAAGGTATGAATTTCATTATGTACACTGTTGTTCACCTTGACAAAGGGGCGCTTGGTCCCCGAAACGTCGGATCACTATGTGTGTGAAATATATTTGACTTTCCATCAGACTTAGAGTGCCGCTTGCTTTATGTCCTATCTACTCATCTACTCCTGAGATGGCACCTAAGCAGTGAAGCGTGGAGGGGGAGTGCCGGTCATTACAGTCTGTATATATATATATATATATATATATATATATATATATATATAGTTTCACTTTGGTATACACACATTTAGGGTTGAGTGCTACATTTAAGACTGGGAAAGTTGGACACTTTCAAACCAACTGAACGATTATCTGTCAGAAGTAGATGAACACTTTACACATACTTCTGCATGTAGAAAAAAAATGTGGGGGGGGGGGGGGGCAAGGTGGGGTTCTTCCTGGCTTTGGGAAACCAGCACCGGGCTTTGCCAGGGGTTTCACATTTTATTTTATGATCGATGCCCTTGGGAAGAGGACTACGTTAGGACATCTCTAACATGTACTGTAACTGTAAAATAAAAGAAGGCTTAAAGTATACTTTGTGTAATGTGCTTATCAGATTAAATGTTTTTTTGCATTTTTTTTGGGCAAACAAAAGATGCCAGCTAGCCCTTTTACCAGTGCACCCTGGAACTTGTGGTTCTCTACAGACAAATTGCTTTTTTTCTATTATTAACTATTTCAGTACTCCTGTATCCACTGCCCTGGGGTACAGGGAAGTGTCCTTGCATTATTGGTGCATGGGCTGGCTATACCCAGGGGGAAACCACATGCCTTTTATTTAGGCCCAACTCTCCAGGGGAACCCAGTCCTGATACAACTGGCCTGGGGTTGGTTGGAGGCACACCCTCTTAATCGGGATGACTAACTGGGTTACACAAAAAGGTGGATTTTCCCAATTGAAGTCATTAAGTTGTTGATTTACTTTTGTATTTGGGTCATTGCCCTGTTGCAGCATCCAATTTCTGTTGGACATCAATTGGTGGACAATCACCGTATGTTTATTAACTCTCTGGATCTTTCATTGCGAATCGGATTTAGTTTATTGTGGAATTTTATAATAATGTTTATATAATATTTGCACTGGTTTTCCTTAATTTTTTTTTATTATTGTGGTGTTTCCGCTGTCTATCTGCTATATTAGTTCTGCTGTGCATCTCTTTGCTTTGCTTTTTTGTAGGCAGCTAGCACCCCTGTGACAGTGGCTATTTATGTTTTACATTTTTGTTGGATTACAGTGTGCTTTATAATAATATTATTGTTTGGTTAAATATTCTGACATTTGCACCCTCAGATTATACACTAAATTATTTTATGAAACAATTTTGTCCAAATGTAATAACAATTGGTAGGAGATGGTGTGATTTAGGTGAGACAGTCATTAGATTAAAAGCGGTAATTAGTGTAAAGGTGAAACCAGGTTGGTTTTGCCTTTAAACTAATTTCCCCTTTAAATCAAGTGACTATCTTACTGAAATCACGTCAGCTCACACAAATAACGGGCTATTACATTTAGCGCTTAATGTTACAAATAATACATTTGATTAAAGAAGCAACATTTTCTTACTTAAGTCACTAAAATTAAGATAACTATATACAGTATAAAAACTAGAGACGAGCGGATTCGGATTTACTCGGTTCTTTACACCAGAATTATCGCCATTTCTTATTTTCTGGATTTTTCTTATTGGCTAACCAAAACACGTGATGTCCGATAGCCAATAAGGAGATTCGGGTAAATCCGAGTAAAACCGAACCCGCTCATCTCTAATAAAAACATACATTTCACAAGCATTATATAAACATGAAGTTGCACAGTTGAATTATGCCCCATTCAGACATGCAGCTAAATCCTGTGAATGCGCATCAACCCGGGATTACAGCATGTGTGAAAGGACACAACCCAGGAGTAAGTCCCGGGTCCCTGAGACCTGGGAATTTGCCATCTGCTAGACCCAGCAAATTCCTGGGTAACATGTCTGAAAGGGGTCGAAATCCAGCCTTTTCATGCTATAACTAGGAAATCACCTGCTATTGTGATATGCATCTGACAGCAGGAGTGTTTATTTGCTCTGGTTGATGTTGACAGCATTTATACTGTAGACATTGCTCACAGGTGCAAATATAACAACCTGTTAGAAATTTCTATCAATTTCTAGCGTGCGCAAGGCAGATAAATCCTATTTATTTATTTATTATTTATTACCAGTTATTTATATAGTGCACACATATTCCGCAGCGCTTTACAAAGAGTATTTGCCAGTTACATCAGTCCCTGCCCCAGCGGAGCTTACAGTCTATATTCCCTACCACACGTACACGCACACACATTCACGCTAGGGTTAATTTTGTAGGGAGCCCATTAACCTACCAGTATATTTTTGGATTGTGGGAGGAAACCGGAGGACCCGGAGGAATCCCACACAAGTACAGGGAGAATATACAAACTCCACACAGTTAGGGCCATGGTGGGAATCGAACCCATAACCTGAACGCTCTGAAGCAGTAATAATTAACCATTACACCATCTGTGCTGCCCATTTGTGATTGACTGCTATGGATTCATGGCAAATTAAGATCTTTGAGAAACGATAACATGTGACATAGGAAATATATATTTTTTCATGTTTATTCTGTTTTGTATAATGTTTAAAATATATTCTAATAATAGGACAATTATATGAATATAAATGTGATTTCATATCAGTTTTCTGAAATCACAATACTCATGGTCTTTATCAATATCTTTATCAGCTTAGTTGGATAGATGTTTTAAATATCTAATTTCATCTGTTGTCAACGAAAAAGATCATTTGTATGTGCTTTAGTTATTATTAACTTAAATCTAGGTTATAACAGTGTGTTTTTCATACAATGCTAAATCATTCCCTATTTTATACCTGACAAATGTGACATGGTTACTTGTGACATTGAGAGATTGTGAAATAGATAACACCTAGGCGAAACCATACAGAAACACTGTTTTCTTGATCATATTGAGCCACAATCAGCAAATGTGTGACCTGACCCATCATCTAGACCAGTAGAACAACCGAGAAATAAAGAGTAATAGAATGCTTAAAGGATTAGCTGCCTTATAACCTTAAATAACCATCAGTAGACCTTTATCCCGAGGTTATTTCAATCAGAATGAGCTGCATGCATCATTATTAACCTCTGGCCCTTTACACTGTCAGCCTTTATTCATCTATAATACAAATTTTAATTATAGAAGCATATACTCTACAAAATCAACCTAAAAGCAATGGTACTTTGAAACATTTTTACCTTACTGGTTATACTATAAAAAGGTAATTAGTTAAGGTGATTCCATTATCACACCTTCACAGGAAATTCCATTCTTATTGGCACAAATAAAGCAAATAGAAGCGACAAAACTACTCTGATTATACTGGTCAATCTGATGTGCAACATTTCTACATCTGTGTGCGAATGAGTCTGAATCTGTATACAAAGTGCCACGATGCAGCGGACACAGCTATTTCTCTCGACAATTTCCATTGTGTGTCATCTGCAACTTTCTACATTTTAAAACTAATTGCTGTGTGGTGAAAGTAGCACCCTGGCGTCTCTAGTTCACTTTGAGTGGTGCATTGCTCCATCTGTTAATAAGCTGTAAAACTTCAAGAAAAAGATGGTACACGAATCCTCTCAGAACGGGCTCAGTCGTGCCTGGTGTCCGGCACTGTATGGTGCATTAAGGTTAGGTGTATATATGTACAGTATATATATATATCCAGAGAGCAGGGCCAGCTTTATAGCCGTTCGAGCGGAGTGGCTGCACAGAGGCGCAAACTGTCCCCAGTGCAGCCGCCGCCAGAACTAATGACTGTGCTGCCTGTCATCAGCCACCAGTCATCAATAGAGACTCCCGCCTGACCCCTATGTAATAAACTCTGAAGAGCATAGCTACTCTGTGTTTGGTCCTGTTAGTCTATGTCATACTCAGATGGCATAAACCACTTTATGCCTATGGAAGCAGTTTCACAGGAGAAGGATCATCCTTCTCCCACAGCCTCTGTCCAACTCATGAAACGGACACTGTGCGCATGTGCCCTGTCAGATTCTAGTGTGCTGTCTTTCGGAAATGTGAAAGACTCCTCCCATGTGGCTGGTATGTAACTTGCATGAACATTGGTTATCACTACTGCTGTCTGTGGAAGTTACCTTTAGTACCGTACTGATGTTGCCACGCTCATCTTTGCTGTGATGCAGCATGCCGTAACACAGCTTGCTGCATGGTGTACCAGGATGCAAATATTCGCAGCTGGCGATTGCGAGCGATCGCCATCTGCGAAAAGTGTCAGCCTGGCACGCCATGCAGCATGCCGCATCGCAGTAAGATGAGCATGGCGACATTTGTACATACAAGACAAATTTTTGTTACAAATTAAAAACCCATTGTGATACTAATTGTTAACAGGCCCCTCAGTGCTGAGCTAATTCTTACATGTAGGGAGAAAATAACAAACACATTTGTATTATACAGTTAAGTATAAATGTGTTTTTTGCCTTATGGGGTGTTAGTAGACCTGGGACTGGCCCTGCCAGAGAGCAGTTATTTCCCAAAATAAGCACTTCTGCATGGCTCCTTGTCCTAAGTCCTGTAATGTTATGAAAATCAATCAAATATAAGTATAAAAAAAAAACAATAGAAGATGTTAGAACTCACAGGACACATGCAAACCAACATTTGAAGTCATTTGAAGGTAAGTTGTATGAAGAAGTAAGTCCTCAAGGCAATGAACATGTACCTTACATAGGAGTAAATATATGAAGTGGCATTTGTTGTGCTGGTTGGAAGCTCAGCACATCACTGGCCTGGTATTGTTTAAATATAAAATGCTTGCACATGGTCTTACTAAAGTAAAAGAATATGAGGAGGGTATGTCCTAGTATGCCAATGAAGTGATTGCTACTGCCTGGCAGGCCTGGGTTGTCAACTGTCATTACTGTTGCCATCTAAGACTACTTTGGTGATTCTGCAACCTCCTCAGTGACAGCAGCTGCAGTTGCTCATGGGGTATATACTGTAAGTGTTGGCTCAGATTCCTGCAGTGAGTTTTATACTGAAGAAAGAAACCAGGATAATCACAGCTGTTCCAAATAATTCTTCACAGCTAGCAGAGGATGCATCAAAGGTGGCTACACATAACAGCCATCAACCAAGGACTGCCTTATTATTGACTGATAATGCTCCTGCAGTGTAATAATAGACACTTTCATGTCCAGCTGCCAAAATAGTTATTTCACTTCCTTATGTATCAAGTAGTAACTACACCTCTTAGAGTGTTTGCTGATTTGGGCAGGGCCAGCTTTAACTTTTATTTCATGTCATCATATGTAATTAGTTTATGAATTGATACCCCCAATGTACAGCATTGTGTAGTATGACAGCCCTTTATTAATAAAAGATACTGTAATAACAATGTTTTAAATATGAAACTCTTATCTGAACTCTGAACAGAATATTGCATTGTTTCACATTTCTATGCCCTAGTAGAACTTATGCCCCTTTCACACCAAGCTTCTGACTAATAATATTTCAAGGGCAACCCGGGTCCTGGCTTTGTGTGGAAGGGTCTACCCAATTTGTGTGTCCCAGGATTTCAACCTTGGTTGTGATCTCATCTCCAAGTGCCAGCAGATCATTCACCAAAAACCTGGGTCTAGCCCTGGTCACTGAACACGGGTTTCATGTTGTGTCACAGTAGCGTGAAACCCGTTTACACCACAAGCTGGATCCAGGTTATTGCAGGGGCTTCCCTCTGCTGATGCCTAGGGGTGACACTGTCCCATTACATGGGTCCTTCCCGTGTCCAACACTGCTCGCTACTCAGTTTGGATTCCCAGGTCACTGGACCAAGGTTATTATTCAGAGACCCTTGTACACCAAGCCGCGACCAAGGTTGACCCGGCAATAACCTGGGTTATTGCGGCAGTGTAAAATGGGTATGAAAGGGACAATCCGACAATTTCCCGGGGCCAGTCTGCAGTATGAACACAGTACCAGCAGCAGCGGCATGGCTTTAAACAGTGTTCAATAATCCAGGTTGGACCCAGGCTTCAGTGTAAAAGTGGTATCAGTCTGATGTCCCTACCACAGACACTTATTAGGAGAAAATCACCAGGGGGAATCCCACGTGGATACAGGCAGATTATATAAACTTCACAGATAGTGCCATAGCAAGAACAGAATTAGAGGCCCTAATGATGCAAGTTAGAAACACTGACCACTGATACCACAAAACTAGGGCCCTCATTCCGAGTTGATCGCTCACTGCCGTTTTTCGCAGCGTAGCGATCAGGCTAAAAACCGGCTGTTCTGCGCATGCGTATGGGCCGCAGGGCGCACGCGCCAAGTACTTTCACACAAAACTAAGCAATTTTACACAGGGGCGAGCGACGCTTTTCAGTCGCTCTGCTGATCAGTGTGTGATTGACAGAAAGTAGGTGTTTCTGGGCGGAAACAGACCGTTTTCCGGGAGTGTGCTAAAAAACGCAGGCGTGTCAGGCTAAAACGCAGGAGTGGCTGGGGAAACGGGGGAGTGGCTGGCCGAATGCAGGGCGTGTTTGTGACGTCAAATCCGGAACCAAACAGTCTGCAGTGATCGCAATCTAGGAGTAGGTCTGGAGCTACTCAGAAATTGCAGGAAAAGATTTTCGAGCAATTCTGCTAATCTTTCTTTCGAACTTCTGCTAAGCTAAAATACACTCCCAGAGGGCGGTGGCTTAGCGTTTGCACTGCTGCTAAAAGCAGCTTGCGAGCGATCAACTCAGAATGAGGGCCCAAGTACTGTAGCCAATTTGTTCCCTGTTGACTGAGGGGCTCATGTAGAGATCAAAACATTTATATCTAAATCTCAAGCTTATAATTCCATGTTTACAGTGAGCCTATGTTTGTTCCTAAGTCTACCTCGGCCTTGTCCTTACTCTACTCAGCCAACACTTGAACATGTGAATATAGATTCTGCACTCTCAGACATTTCTCTTGCTAAATAGTGAGTTTTCGTAAAGCTTTTTACTGTGTTTATTCGGGTGTGATTTTAAAGAAGGCAATTTCAAAATAAATCAATAACTGTTTCAATAAATCACTAAACCAGCAATAGTGTCACCAATCCTTTTACTTGCATATACTCTACCTTCTACTTCTTCCACTTACTAATGAGACTTCCAGGATGCTTCTATTTTTTCTACTTGAGTGCATATTATACTCCTTTTACACCGGGTCACTGCTCACGGGTTCCAAGAGTATCACACTTGCTTGAAACCCGTTTACACCGCAGACTGAACCTGGGTTATTGCCGCGGCTTCTTTCTCCCGGCACATGGAGATGAGATAATCTTCAAACATCCGTGAACCGGCTCTCCATAGGCTTCTGCACTTTGTAGTTGTGAAATATTACATTACATACAGCCAGGCAACCAATGTGAACCTGGTTGGGATGTGCAACTAGTTAAATCCTTATTTATTTCTGTTCACCACATCAAGGTGTAATGAGACATAGTAACAATAGCACAAGGCTGTACTCCATACAGGTCCCAGAATCCTAAACATGCCATATTCCTATAATACAAAAAAATCCTAATAACTGAAATAATGGCATAAGAGCTCGCTGAATATAGGGATATAGTTGTGTGTTATAATGATATTAAAATTACGTTAAACTTTTGTTGTGCAAACATTACAACATTACATTGTAAATACATTACAAATAAACATGAATAAGATCACACATGCTTTCCTATCTATACAGTAAATAGCAGGGAGTATACAATGAATATAAATATGCTGTGATTACCTACAGTAGAACATTATTGGAAAAGTTAAGAAATATGATTAGTCATTTTATTGGACTAGTTTGACAGGTTTAATTTTCACCTAACTATAGAATGCTATTAATAACTTCATTTTTTTCACCTCAAATTAATAATTATTTCAACCTCTAATTTATTTCTCCAGTTATGAATAATTAATTACTCCCTTAATTTACCTATTAATGTGTTTTCACATAATTTTTCTGCAATGAATGACTCCTGCTTGATCAAATGACGTTTTTCTTTCTTAATAAAGGGTCCAATTGTATTGCTAGCAAATAAAGGGATAATGAGGAGAAAAAAGAAAACTCTATTTTGTGGGGCACTCTTAATGATAGTTACATTTAAAACGTAACTTTTATTAGTATAAACAAAGACTCACACAGACATACAAACAATCAATCAACACTTAGTAAAAATACAGCTTGATATGCAAAACAACAGATGCCGCTATGGGTAAGTGGTCATAACTTGATAAATAGTTATAACTTGTGAACGATTATTAACTGTTGCTGGCTAGAAACAAACAAACCTGATATATGGGTCACAGTAGATGCTGTCACAGTGTATGGAAAATATGTTAACCTCTTTGAAAATTGATAAATCAATTAGCAAGCTTGCTTGGTTTATAAATCAAAAAAAGGACTGCAACAGAATAGCGAAAAATCCCTCAAATGAGGCCAGTGTCAAAATACCATTGTTTCTGTTTTGATACTGTTACAATCTTGTCAGGTGATCGAACATTTAGTATCCTGTGTTAAATGTAACAAAATACTGTAGCCGCACACTGTTTATCTGACTGTGAAGCAAAATAATTAAATATGGTCCCTGTACCAACCTTGTCCTCCTATATATACTTGGACAGTAGGTTATGGTTATCAAAGTATTAACTCATGAGGTTTGTTCAAAGTTGGAAGAAAGCAAGGTATATTGTCTGTACCTGGTTTCTGATTTTGAACATCTGCTAGGTATAGCATCGAATTTTCAATGAGAGAACCTTGGTTAGAGCCTGCATCTGCTGTTAGCTGTGGATGTGCAATGACATTTTGCCCCAGCTAATGAGAGTACAGGGGAGAGTTTGTTAAGGTGTAATAAATTTAAAAGAACGGGGGTATAAACAGAGCCGACCCTAACTAATATGATGACTTAGACAAGATTTTGGCTGGTGCCCCCTAGCACCGCCAAAAGTTCCACCTCTGACCCTGCACCCCTTTTCCAGCACCATCACCCCTCTCACAGCAGTCCTCATTTTGGTGTTCTTACCCCCTATATTTTAAATAGGAACAGTGCACATTTGGCGCACAGCCCAAAAAGGTGTGTGTTCTTGCTGGGAAGGGGCATGGTCACACAATAGTACCCCGAATTCAAATTACGTCGCACACTAGTGCAACTTTATTCACATTATATCATGCGATAGTGTCCCTTATTCGCGTTACATCACACAGTAGTACCACTTTACCTTATATACGTTACTCCTCACAGTAGTGCCCCACAGTAGTGCCCCACATTACATCACACTGAATTGCTCCTTACACCACATCATATTGCTCTTTATTCACATTAGACCACACAGTATTGCCCTTTCTATACATTACACCACACAGTAGAGCACCTTTTACACATAATACCACACAGTAATCAGTAATGCCCCTTACACATATTTATTTATTACCAGTTATTTATATAGTGCACATATTCTGCAGCGCTTTACAGAGAGTATTTGGCCATTCACATCAGTCCCTGCCCCAGTGGAGCTTACAGTCTATATTCCCTACCACACATACACGCACACTTATTCACGCTAAGGTTAATTAGTAGGGAGCCAATTAACCTACCAGTATATTTTTGGATTGTGGGAGGAAACCAGAGTACTCGGAGGAAACCCACGCAAGCACAGGGACAATTTACAAACTCCACACAGTTAAGGCCATGGTGGGAATCGAACCCATGACCTCAGTGCTGTGAGGCAGTAATGCTAACCATTACACCATCTGTGCTGCCCATAAACATACATATGACACACATTTTTAATGTCCTTAAAAACATAATGCGCCTTACTTATTATGCCAACTTTTACCAATGCTCTTATGCACATAATGTCTCTTACACATATGCCGCACATTATTAGTGCACTTATACACATAATGACACACAGTGCCCCTTACACATTTGCCACACATTATTAATGCATTTATACATGACACACTTAATGCCCCTTACACATTTGGCGAACACTACTACACAACCAACCAACCCAGAAACGAAAGAGCGCCTTTGGAGTTGTATTCTTCAATAAGTTCTGTCACACGCAAGAAAAATATTGCGTACCTGATGAAGCCCTGAATTGGGCGAAACGCGTTGAGAAACTGACCTGCTGATTCACCATTACTTATCAAAGCTAAGCTATATACCTTTTTTATTCATTATTGTGTATTTAAGAAATACATTTGCTTTCTGGTATAAACTATTGAATGGAGCTTTGATATACTTTCTAAAGGCTGTCCAGTCACCAGTTCCTCGACGAAGACCTGGACACAGTACCTGTATTGATACGCATAAATTATTTATTCATCTGGTACGCATGCAAAATTTGTGTGATAATTTAACCCTACATACAGAAAACTACTACGCTCTATAGCGATTTTCTATGTCTCCTAAACATATTTAGATCCCAGTAGAGACCTGGACTAAAGAATGGGGGACTGATGAGCCTTATGTCAAGCCGTAATCCGGTACGCAATATTTTTCTTGTGTGTGACAGAACTTATTGAAGAATACTACACCATAGGCGCTCTTTCGTTTCTTCCTTTGTTTTCAGATATATATATATATATATATATATATATATATATATATTAGAGATGAGCGGGTTCAGTTCTCCGAGATCCGAACCCCCCCGAACTTCACCTATTTTACACGGTTCTGAGGCAGCCTCAGATCTTCCCGCCTTGCTCGGTTAACCCGAACGCGCCCGAACGTTATCATCCCGCTGTCAGATTCTCGTATTCTATATAAAGAGCCGCTCGTCGCCGCCATTTTCACTTGTGCATTGGAGATTGAATGGAGAGGACGTGGCTGCGTTCTCTCCCTGAAAAGCTCCTTAATTGCTCAGTGTGCTGCAAATATCTGTGCTCAGTGTGCTGAAAATATCTACGTTCTCTGCCTGAAAACACTCCATATCTGTGCTCAGTGTGCTGCAAATATCTGTGCTCAGTGTGCTTTATTGTGGGGACTGGGGACCACCAGTATAATAGTAGTACAGTACAGTAGGCCATTGCTGTATCTTGCAGCTCTGTGTCACTGCAAGTATCCATTCCATATCTGTGCTGCATTTTTGTGAGCAGTATATATAGTATTACAGTGCAGCATTTTGGTGACCAACAGTATATAGTTGTACAGTAGGCCATTGCTGTATCTTGCAGCTCTGTGTCACTGCAAGTATCCATTCCATATCTGTGCTGCATTATTGTGAGCTGTATATAGTAGGACAGTGCAGCATTTTGGGGACCAACAGTATATAGTTGTACAGTACATTAGGCCATTGCTGTAGTATCTTGCAGCTATGTGTCACTGCAAGTATCCATTCCATATCTGTGCTGCATTATTGTGAGCAGTATATAGTAGGACAGTGCAGCATTTTGGTGACCAGCAGTATACATATATAGTACAGTATAGTAGGCCATTTCTGTATCTTGCAGCTCTATGTCACTGCAAGTATCCATTCCATATCTGTGCTGCATTATTGTGAGCAGTATATATAGTATTACAGTGCAGCATTTTGGTGACCAACAGTATATAGTTGTACAGTAAAGTAGGCCATTGCTGTATCTTGCAGCTCTGTGTCACTGCAAGTATCCATTCCATATCTGTGCTGCATTATTGTGAGCAGTATATATAGTATTACAGTGCAGCATTTTGGTGACCAACTGTATATAGTTGTACAGTAGGCCATTGCTGTATCTTGCAGCTCTGTGTCACTGCAAGTTTCCATTCCATATCTGTGCTGCATTTTTGTGAGCAGTATATATAGTATTACAGTGCAGCATTTTGGTGACCAACAGTATATAGTTGTACAGTACAGTAGGCCATTGCTGTATCTTGCAGCTCTGTGTCACTTCTAGTATCCTGATCAGTGCTCAATATCTGCTGCATTGTTGTGACCAGTATGTATACTGTACTGTGCGACGTGTGTTATACACCTGGTGATTATACATCCTGTAATCTATACTGAGCGATGTGTGAGATACACCTGGGGATTATACACCCTATATACTGTACTGTGTTATGTGTGAGAGACACCTGGGGATTATACACCCTATAATATTATTATTATTATCCTTTATTTATATGGCACCACAAGGGTTCTGCAGCGCCCAATTACAGAGTACATGAATAATCAAACAGGAAAACAGCAACTTACAGTTGATGACAGTACAGGACAAGTACAGGGTAAATACACATAGTTACATCAGCAGATGACACTGGAATAAGTATCAGGTAATCTTCAACTGTACCACATCCAGCAGAAGACTGCTGGATGTGGTACAGTTGAAGATTATTAAAGTAAGACAAAGGATAAGCACATGAGGAAAGAGGACTATGCAGGAGAAAATTAAAAATAGGGGAAAAAAAAAAGATTCGATAAGTTCTACCGCTTTCAAAAAGGTCAATGGAAGCTGAAATAATGGACAACTACATCATGGAAGCCAGATACAGTATACCAAACAGTACTTAGCAGAGTTAGGAATGAGTGCTTAAGAAATACAGTAACATTTTGTCATAATATTTCAGAGCCTGCATGGCTGGTCTCTTGCACTCTTTTGCTCTAATACACCACCTGCTTTAGGATTTATATTCAAAAACATTATGTCTCCATAATCCCAAAAACGTCAGTCTTCTTGGAAAGTGGTTTGTTCCTTTGTAAGGGAAAGAGAACAAACGTTCTCAAAAAACGGTTTCTCAATTTCTTTTTCCTCTGGGAAGGGATTGTGGATTCGCAGGAATATCTGATTATTTCTGTAATCAGAAAGCAGCGACTTTCTACAAATGTTTACGAATAATTCCAGTGATTTTGTCATTTTCTTCCAGTGATTTGGACCAATAATACCATTGATTAGAACGAATAATTCCAGTGATTTTGTCATTTTCTTCCAGTGATTTGGACCAATAATACCATTGATTAGAACGAATAATTCCAGTGATTTTGTCATTTTCTTCCAGTGATTTGGACCAATAATACCATTGATTAGAACAAATAATTCCTGTGATATTGAAGTGTTAGTGTCGCTTAGCTTAACTGTCCAGCGACCACAGTGCACCTCTTTTTCTCTTTTCTTTGCATCATGTGCTGTTTGGGGCCAATTTTTTTAAGTACCATCCTGTCTGACACTGCAGTGCCACTCCTAGATGGGCCAGGTGTTTGTGCCACCCTCTTGGGTCGCTTTGCTTAGTCATCCAGCGACCTTGGTGCAAATTTTAGGACTAAAAATAGTATTGTGAGGTGTGAGGTGTTCAGAATAGACTGGAAATGAGTGGAAATTGAGGTTAATAATACTATAGGATCAAAATTACCCCCAAATTCTATGATTTAAGCTGTTTTTGAGGGTTTTTCGAAAAAAACAAAAAAACACCCGAATCCAAAACACACCCGAATCTGACAAAAAAATTTCAGGGAGGTTTTGCCAAAACGCGTCTGAATCCAAAACACGGCCGCGGAACCGATTCCCAAAACCAAAACACACAACCCGAAAAATTTCCGGTGCATATCTCTAATATATATATATATATATATATATATATATATATATAATGTGCCCCAACAGGTAAATCAAACAATTGTGCCCCAACAAGTACATCAAACAATTTAACAGTACATCATGTTTATTAGCGCAGTCTGATTGTTTTGATGTATATACAGTAGTGTTAGGTAAGTGTTGAACAAGGAAGAAAGCTTCCACAAATGGTAGCGCCTAAGATTTCTGCCGATTTAGGATTGCTTGATGAGAGGATCAGAAAATAAAGGGCCAATTTTGTTTTTTTTACTGAAACCTGGGAATAAAGCCATACATGCAGTCTTGAAAACACATGAAAGAGATTGAAAGAAAGAGAGAGATAGAGAGGTAGAGAGAGGGAGGGAGAGAGAGAGAGAGAGAGAGGAGGGGGGGAGAGAGAGAGAGAGAGAGGAGGGGGGGGGGGAGAGAGAGAGAGAGAGAGAGAGAGAGAGAGAGAGAGAGATTACCATAACTTGCAATCAATTTTTCTGAAGAGTTATGACACCACATAATCTCATACTGTATTAATTTTAGGTCCCTGCTTTCACATGATTAGAGCAGTCATCTCCTGAAATCCTTTGTAATGTTGTGGATATTCCAATGCTTTCAGTGACTATAAATTGTTCTATTCCTTCCCAATGTGACAAAGGGAAAAGATGCAGAGATGGAGAAGCATAGGGGCTCGTGTAGCTGCTGTACTAGGATCTCTTCAAAAAGAGACCCATGATGGTGGCGGTGAAAATCAGTTTTCTTATACTTTTGGGCACTTCTTTGTGCCGAGTGGTTGTCATCACAAAATATCCCCACTTACTTTCCATGAAGGTAAGTGTCCTTCATGTAGCACTGCCTGCTCATAGAGTCCAGGTGTCATCCTAATCAGGGAGACTTCCAGCCATTCTGGAAATGTAGATAGCTATGGTCCTGTACTCTAACACTTGCTTCTGTGGACTTTCTATGATGACATGATGTTTTGTTGTCTAAATCCAGAAAATAGATGACAAGTCTTCTCTGAAACAAACAACCCTTACTGATGTCCTGGAAAACCCTACAGATACTTTACATTGTGACAAAAAGGGGACGACCGGGCACAGGTCAAAGTATAGGTAATAAGTGAAAAACCAAAGATGAACGATTTATAATTTCTAGAGAGAGAATTTTAATAACTCTTTAAATTATAGTCCTTTTTGGCGGTACGCCCAGAGCTAGGAAGTACTAGTACTTGCAAAGGGAGAAAAAGAAAGCTCTTGTGTGGGCGCACTCTTAATTCGATCTAGGAGAATTCCTAGGATATATAAGGAATAGTGTTAAAACATCTATTTATTGTTCAAAGTTAAAAATGAATATAGTTACCCACGTATATATTATACAACCGTGACTGAGAAAGAAAATTGTTATGAATTTTTAAAAAAATGTTCTGGTCTGTTAATCACAGGGAGTGATTAGAAGGGTGGGAGACACTTGATTGTCTGACACCTGTTTCTCCTGACCAGTACAGAAATTCTGTATTACTGGGACCAAGAGGAAGTCAGGGTAATCTTTTGTGTATTTATAAGAGACCATTTACTGGGTCAATACTATACACTTTGCTGGTTAAACGTCTGTTCCTAAAGACACGTATGAAATAATAAACAATTGAATAATTAATTAATTATTATCTTCATGGCCTGGTACTGAATTGATAGTCAACAGACGGAAGATATGAAGGAAGAAAAAATGGTGATGCTGCTGTTGGTATCACTTTTCTCATAGAGAAAAATAATTCATACTCTACAACACCAGGTATTCACAGGAGGTCTCCTCCCCCGATACTAACCCAGCCCAACGCTGTTTGGCTTCCAAGATCGGACGAGATCGGGCATTTGCAGCGTGGTATGGTAGTAGAGAGGAATATGTGATTTGTGTACCAATGAGAGTGCACCTATATAGGAATTTTGAAGAAACAAAGTTATGCCAGAAAAGAGAAGTATAACATGTGGATCTGCTTTCCACGTTAGACACGGCCAAGCGGACACCACTCAATGGGTGCCGTGTGCCCTGAATCGTGAATGAGAGTCCACGGAAAAAAGTAAAAGTCAGAAAAAATTTTATACCAAGGATTATATAATTGTTTTAAACCATTAGGCCAATCCTAAATAAAATGTAGATCATACGTGATCATATACGGAGACACTAAGTATAACCGTCACTTAGGATTAGAAAGAAAGCACAACCCGGACACAGGAACAATAATTCTCTGACAAGCTATGTGTGGATATTGGGTATATGCCAAAAGCCGATAGACACTAGCAGAAATGAAAATGAGAATGTTATCCCTTTATAGGATGTCTAAATTCGTTTGTGATAATCTCTGCACGTATATTACAAGTATTTTGCCCAAGGTTATATACAGTATATTGGCACACAGAATTTGTAACTATACCCTGCAATAATACAAGTAATTTAGAGACGATGTATCACACAATAATTATGCATTAGAAGGTAAGTATGTGTCAGTAAGGCGTATTGTACTACACTGTCGCTTAGATACATTCACCCTGCGGGTGCAGGCTTACGATACAGTCCATTGTGCGGTTAGATAGAGATGTTCCAGAGTGTCACGGTTATAGGAGAGACTGCTGCCAGCAAAAGACTCCGTGAGAAGGTCCCCTGTGGTGGTCCTGTGGAAAGCGCGTTTCACCCGTTAGGGCTTGTTCACTTCCTGGACCCGACAGACACTTAGACATGAAGGGTTTAAAAACCACTGCAATTAAGGTAGCCGCCAATTGCGGCTGATATCTCGGAGCAGACGCTCGGGGCGGGAATAAGGTGGCTCCCTCTCACAGCACAGGCTGATTCAGTGGGGAGCGTGAATGTCCACCAATCAAGGCTGTGTTTTGGAGCGGACGCACGGGACGGGGATGTAATCACTCCCTCTCATAGTGCTGGGTAAACCAATGAGGAGCGGGGGGGTGTCCGCTGCCGATGACTGATGTTTGTAAGGAGGACGCGTGTCAGCGGCAGCCGGATCACTCCCTCTGTGACGCGTATAGGAAAGCCTATTATATTGTCCAATCAGAGGTGAAAATAGTGGCACAAGACTATTGGGTCATGAGGTTGGAAACGGAATGCCACCATTATACATTAGGGATTGCCAGGAGTTATATTGAAAATAGTACATGTGGCATCCTTAAATTCAGATACCATAGGATAAATATGTTCACTACTGATTAACATTTGATAATAGCCATTATGTCTGCTGTAGGGAGAGCCGGCGTGCAAAGCAGGAGACCCGAAACTGTTAGGTCACAGGGTTACAGATAAAATGGCGCCATATTGCAAAAGGGTTTGCCAGGGCATGTGTGGTGGCAAAGCATGTGACTTGCCTTGATTGAAAATAACGTTGGGAGAGTATCCTGAGCGCTGTGTGTGGTTACAATTAGATGACAGGCATTTGATGCTAATGATCACAGAACCCACACACAGAGCAGGGATATGTACGTCTCACTGATTCATTGGGGAGAATAATGAATGCTAGGATTGGGATTGGGTAGCACCTTTAGATGGCACAGTACTGTTTTGGTGCTTGTGACATTGTTGGGGTTTGAGGTGCATACAGGGAATATAATGGGTGCAGCACCCATTATATTCCCCGTATGCACCTCAAACCCCAACAATGTCACAAGCACCAAAACAGTACTGTTTTAATGTGCCATCTAAAGGTGCTACCCAATCCTAATCCTAGCATTCATTATTCTCCCCAATGAATCAGTGAGATGTATTCTCCCCACTGAATCAGCCTGGGCTGTGAGAGGGAGCCACCTTATTCCCGCCCCGAGCGTCTGCTCCGAGATATCAGCCGCGATTGGCGGCTACCTTAATTGCAGTGGTTTTTAAACCCTTCATGTCTAAGTGTCTGTCGGGTCCAGGAAGTGAACAAGCCCTAACGGGTGAAACGCGTTTTCCACAGGACCACCACAGGGGACCTTCTCACGGAGTCTTTTGCTGGCAGCAGTCTCTCCTATAACCGTGACACTCTGGAACATCTCTATCTAACCGCACAATGGACTGTATCGAAAGCCTGCACCCGCAGGGTGAATGTATCTAAGCGACAGTGTAGTACAATACGCCTTACTGACACATACTTACCTTCTAATGCATAATTATTGTGTGATACATCGTCTCTAAATTACTTGTATTATTGCAGGGTATAGTTACAAATTCTGTGTGCCAATATACTGTATATAACCTTGGGCAAAATACTTGTAATATACGTGCAGAGATTATCACAAACGAATTTAGACATCCTATAAAGGGATAGCATTCTCATTTTCATTTCTGCTAGTGTCTATCGGCTTTTGGCATATACCCAATATCCACACATAGCTTGTCAGAGAATTATTGTTCCTGTGTCCGGGTTGTGCTTTCTTTCTAATCCTAAGTGACGGTTATACTTAGTGTCTCCGTATATGATCACGTATGATCTACATATTATTTAGGATTGGCCTAATGGTTTAAAACAATTATATAATCCTTGGTATAAATTTTTTTCTGACTTTTACTTTTTTCCGTGGACTCTCATTCACGATTCAGGGCACACGGCACCCATTGAGTGGTGTCCGCTTGGCCGTGTCTAACGTGGAAAGTAGATCCACATGTTATACTTCTCTTTTCTGGCATAACTTTGTTTCTTCAAAATTCCTATATAGGTGCACTCTCATTGGTACACAAATCACATATTCCTCTCTACTACCATACCACGCTGCAAATGCCCGATCTCGTCTGATCTTGGAAGCCAAACAGCGTTGGGCTGGGTTAGTATCGGGAGAGGAGACCGCCTGTGAATACCCGGTGTTGTAGAGTATTAATAATTTTTCTCTATGAGCAAAAGTGATACCAACAGCAGCATCACCATTTTTTCTTCCTTCATATCTTCTGTCTGTTGACTATCAATTCAGTACCAGGCCATGAAGATAATAATTAATTAATTATTCAATTGTTTATTATTTCATACGTGTCTTTAGGAACAGACGTTTAACCAGCAAAGTGTATAGTATTGACCCAGTAAATGTTCTCTTATAAATACACAAAAGATTACCCTGACTTCCTCTTGGTCCCATTAATACAGAATTTCTGTACTGGTCAGGAGAAACAGGTGTCAGACAATCAAGTGTCTCCCACCCTTCTAATCACTCCCTGTGATTAACAGACCAGAACATTTTAACATTTTTCATAACAATTTTCTTTCTCAGTCACGGTTGTATAATATATACGTGGGTAACTATATTCATTTTTAACTTTGAACAATAAATAGATGTTTTAACACTATTCCTTATATATCCTAGGAATTCTCCTAGATCGAATTAAGAGTGCGCCCACACAAGAACTTTCTTTTTCTCCCTTTGCAGATACTTTACATTGCAGAGTATTTATTAACAAAACGCAAACATCTATGCCAATCAGTCTGGACTTTGCTTTCATAATAAAAGTCTTCTAGGTTTTTTAACTTTAATAGTTACTTGCTTGCTATTGGTTACAAAACATTTATATTCTGTTAGTAAATAACCATAATGTATGTATTCTGTATGGGGTGCTTTGCTTTTCAGACTGTCAAACTATAGTCACACCTCTTGCATAATGACACTTGTACATTTCCAATTCAACCTCTGGGCTCTTCTGGTATGGGCTTGGGCTTGCTTGGTGTTAGTTCTTTTTCATTTCATAGCGGGCAGCACTGACCCCTGGGAGTGGGTCATGTTGGGGGTGACAGCACAGCAGCTGCGATTCTCATGCCCAGCAGCCAACGTCATATAAATATACATGTAAACTGCAATCCTAACCATGTGCATCAGCCTGCAATTGATAATCAGAGTTTGTATGTGTAGCAGAATTCTGGTTCTCTGGACAGTAAGTAACCTAAATTATACACAGGTCCATAGGTTACATCCTCATGACACTGTTCTCTGCAATACTATGTGCAATAGGCCCTCCGTAGTTATCTGCTCTTGGCACTGATCACATGGATGGGTAGGAGAGAAAACTGATAGAGAAATACAGGCCCTAGTGAAAAACACTTTGGGCAAGAAACATATTTACAGTATGTACAGCTATGTAAAGTACAATGTTAGTTTAAATATTATTTAATTCTAAATGTAACCTACCTCAGTTTAGACTTATTCTAAAATCATATGGATTTTTTTTTACAGCATCCAATTATGAATTACTTCTTGTGCTAACATATCCATTGTTATAACCCCATAACCCCAGTGATCCATAGGTGAACCATGCAGCAGGTGAACTTCTCAACACAATCCTCATTCCCAACCCACTCACCCCCCCCCCCCCCCCCCCCCACTCCTCCCCCTGGCGACCACTGGACCAAGTGAAAAAGAGAAAAATATTGACTTTTTAATGAAAATGAAAAACTGCAGAAAACTGTTGCTGACCAAACACTTCTGTTTAAGCTCCATCACCCCTGAGCCTAATTCCTCTAATATCACGGTTCCAGTACATGAGCCCCTGGTGGTTAGCTGTCTCCTTACTCAGGAATTATACAAGTAACAGAACACATGTAATTAGCTTATTGGCACTTGGCATTGGAAAGTATAGGGTTATAAGGAGGCCATTTAAAATGCCTCCATTGTAGTGTGAATAATTTGTCCATGTGTATTGTCAAACAATGGAAAAGGATCGTTACATTGATTTACCCTCACTCAATTATATGCAGCTTAAGTCTTTGCAGAGCTTTTCAGGTTTGTGCTGCTGATCCATTCAACCTCGGGTTATTTCTGTGGGTCTCCAGTTATTAATTGCTTTAGATTTGAAACAATTTAGAGACCATCTTTTCTTACATCTGTATGTAGTAAAAATGCACAAAACTATTTTCTCTGTAGTTCAGTGAATGATATTAATTTAAGCAATTTGATTGTTTCTTCAGGTTATCTGTTTGATAAATCATTCTAATGATCTTCTACTTATAAGGATTTAACTACTTAGCCTAGTTTAATAATTCCAAAACATAAATAAAAATATTTGACAATAATAATAATAATATGAAGTATAAAAAAATAATAATAGTTCCATATTTTTATATTATGAGTTCCTTGATGCAATGTTCTGCACACCTACGTTTGTATGTAGGTATACATTGAAAGTGCGCACAGTGTAATATACGGTACAGGTGTGGTCAGAGTTGGCCCTAACCAATATGATGCCCTAGGCAAGATTTTGGCTGGTGCCCCTTTGCACAGACGCTAGTTCCGCCTCTGACCCTGTACCCCTTTCCCAGCACCATCACGCCTGACCCACAGGGCCGGAGATTCCACTAGGCAGCTTTAGGCAGCTGCCTAGGGGCGCCGGAACCTGAGGGGGCGGCCTGCTAAAGCTGCCTGGAAAAAGTAGCGTGGTCCTACCTCTCCCAGCCGCCACAATCCCCCCGGCACTCATATCTTACAGTAGCCGCAACTGCCAAGCTCCCGTATTGCAGCCTCCAGCTCCGTCTTCACCTGGCACAGGCAGTAACTTTCACAGCTCCTGATGTCCTGGCTGGGGTTGACATGTGGTGCTGCTCTTCATTCCAGGCTCTTTCACAGACCACTCTGCATCGCAGCTTGTAGGTAAGGTGGCTGTACAGCGCACTTTCTGCATTTGATAAGGAAAGAGGGGGAGAGCAGCAGTCTGGGGGGGGGGGGAGATAGAACAGCAGACATTTAACAGAGTGTAGGGGGGGGGGGGGTGAGAGTAGCAGGCACCCATACAGACTGGGGAGATGGGGAGAAGAGAGCAGCCATGCAGCAGACTGGGGGTGGGGGAGAGCAGCAGCATGCCTTTCACCTGAAGGGCGGGTAGGGCAGTAGGCAGAAATTTTGCCTAGGGTGCCGAGAAACCTTGCACCGGCCCTGCTGACCCATAGCAGTCCTCATTTTGGTGCTCCTACCCCTATACTGTATTTTAAATGGAAACAGTGTGCACATTCGGTGTGCCCCAAAGCAGTGCATGTTCTTGCTGTGAAGGGGCATGGCCACACAATAATACCCCCCAGTTGAAAGTTGCCACACAGTAATGCAACTTTATTCACATTATATCATGCAATAGTGTCTCTTATTCACATTACAGCACACAGTAGTACCACGTTAATCCTCGCAGTAGTGCCCCTTATTCACATTACACCACACATATTGCTCTTTATTCTCATTAGACCACACAGTAGTGCCCTTTCTATACGTTTCGCCACCAAGTACTGTAGTACACCTTATACACATAATGCCGCACATTAGTAAGGCATTTCTTATGCAGATAGAGCCACAGTCACACACAGAATATAGGCAAGCTACATATCATTTTAATTGGCAGAAGCTGCTTGTGCCCCTAGGCATTCCACATGCCCTAGGCATTTGCCTAGTTTGCCTATGCCTAGGGCCTGCTCTGGGTGTGGTAGACTAGACATAGGAATATGCAAGAAACTGTTTATTTGAACAAATAAAATCTTCATTAAATCTTGTAAAAGCTAGATATTGTAGAAGTTTCTATGTTTGCTGCGCAGAATGAGCAGTATAGTGTAGCAGCATACACATTAAAGGGAAAGTTCACTGATAATTCCCCACAAAATACATATACAGTATAAGAAATCAAATGTATAATTGCGCATACACCTATTACTATGAATACACATATAAATGTTCACCCTTAGCATAAAATCCTGGGTTATGTGGCAATGAGCCTCCCCTTTTGGATCTTTGGAGGTATAATCACAATGCCACATTCCTTTTATTCTGCTTTGGTGTAAAATTGAGTGAATCTCTCAGAATGAGTCCAACCAGATACTGTAGGTATAAAAAACATGGATTGAAAGAAAAAGAGGAACACAATAGTGCAGACACCCAAGGATAGGGTAATAAATGTAATTATTTAAAAAATGCACTCACAAATGTTCACATATATAAGCATGTAACACATCACTGATAGATGGAGACACGCTTATACTCATCGGACAGTGAATTTCCAAACGTCCCACACAGAGTTCCAGATACTCCTAGGTTCCCCAGAATAAGTCCAAGTAAAGTCCTCCATTTCCAATGGATATGTATATGAAAAAAACAGCTTAATGCATTTCTAAACCTACCAGATTCTTCCTCAGAAGTGTGCATTTTTGCGCGCTAATGATAGTTTTAAATTAGTTGCATGATGTACATTGCTCATGATGAGAAACTGAACGTACGAGTTATACTTTTATACACAACTCAAATGAACACTTCAGCCAGTATATGCACATGCAGTGCAAAATATCTTTTGGTAGCATCACGCGGCTCTTTTTTCATTGGTGTGCCTCAGCGGCAAATGTTAAAAATGACTCTCATCTTAGAGAACATTATTATTTCCCCATGTTCCTATGGATAAATTATTACGGTCCTTGTTTTATTCTCAATTGTGCTTTCATCAAGCATGTATAGGGAAATGTTTTATAACATTTACCACAATGGGTATCTTTGTCCACATTGCAGGTTCGTGATAGGTGCAGCATACACCAGTGATTGTTCCACACGTGGAGCATCAAATGCAACATTCCCTTAGATGACAATTTTGATCCTCTGTCACTAGATGTGCTTCAACCTATATTGTGAGCTACCTTCCATTTGCCATTTTGCAATCCACTGATCCAGCTTGAGGGGAAAGGAAAAAGCTATTACTGATTATTTCTGCGGTACTTCGCAAGTGTATTTAGGAATAAATGATTTTATGCCTTTCAAATTGACAACTAGAGACCATGCTACATATAGAAACCACAGTAGGACTGCCTTCGTGGGAAGGTTTCATAGACTCATTGACTATGAACCTAAAACGCCAGATATACTCTTGTTTTCACTATATGTCTTGCTGTGAGATACACATTTTCTTGAAAGATCCCCTGATTTCTTTGTCTTCCACAGACTAATTTTATTCCATGGTTGGTGGTGTCCTGCTGATCATCTCTGGATTGAGATTTGCATAATATGTACTGCCTCTATGTTATGCATTTTAATATATTATTTAAGCTACACCTCTTTGATTTGTTATTACTTGCAATATGCTAATGTCTTTGTTGATGATTGCTGCTTTCATCTTGTTTCTTGATGTACTGAATTTATGCTCTGATGAATAAAGAAATGGAAACTCCCCGACCTGTCCCAAATAAAACCAGTGCCTCTACTTACGGTGCTGGTAACTCGGGACCACAAAGCCCGCATAGGCATTGTCATAGCTGACCAACATTGTCTCAGTGGTGTCCCCTGTCCTCCTAACCTACTTCCAAGAGCCAGTGCACCCCACATCTCATCCCGGCAATGTTTAATGTGTAATGTAACACGTTGCATGTCGGTGTGCCTGCCTGGACCAGGGACTCACTGCTGGAGACTGCGTATGAGCAGGAGGAGCCCAGGCAGCAACCAAAGGAATAAGACAAGCAGCATCCAGGTAAGTTACTTATGAGGGATGGATGGGGGGGAGAAAGGCACACAACAGGCTACACTGGGGTTGTGCATATTACTAGTTATTCAGGGAAGGGGGCAAATAAATGGACATATAGGTAAGGTACGGAATAGAGCACATTTCTGGACATACAGTACCTACAATACAGGGGGGGGGCTGATGAGGAAAGGGGGGATGCAAGTAAATTACTGGACATACAGAAGATGGGGAGAGGAGAGCACAATACTGAACATACAGATGGGGCAGCATACAAGTGAGGTAGTAGTGTAGGACTGGGTACATGCCTGGCTGACCAATGTAATAATTACCAAGGTGTATGCATAGATTGTTTGTGCATACACCCTTCAAAATCCACAACCCAATAATATATCTAGCAGTAAAGAAATTTGAATATGCCTGCCCACTTTATGACACTCTATTCAATGCCTGCTGCTGTTGACCTATCGCGTTGTTGGGTGTACACACAGCCAGATTTACCAATATTCGAGGTGATACTATTCAATAACGAGACTGATGCTATAATTTACGTTTAATTATATAGTATATTTTAACTCTGTTCCCCTTTTATGTGCTCCCTTCTGCATCCACACACCGCTGCATTCTTATTTTCTATTGGTCAAAGCCGTGCTATAGGCGTAGCTCATTATCTGTCAGCTGTCTCAACAGCTCCATCAATTTCTTCTTTACCTCAGGAATCAATGCAAAATAAATTCCCCTGAGAACAGATTTGACTTTAGGGAAAAGAATTAAGTCACACTGTGCTAGGTCTGGTGAGTACGGAGGATGTTCTTGCACTGCAATCTGTTTCACGGCCAAAAACTGTTTCACAGAAAGAGCTGTGGGGGCCTTTGTGATCTTCTGATGAAGGATGAAACCATTTTTCCACAACTCTGTCCTCTAGAACATTTTAGTAGTAATATTGATTTACTGTTGCGCCTTCTGGTACCCAGTCTGCTAAAATAACACCCTTGATATCAAAGAAAACAATTAACATGGTTTTAAATTTGGATTTGCTTTGATTTGCTCTTCATTCTTGGTGACGATGGTGTTTTCCATGTATGGACTGGCATTTGGTCTCAGGATTGTACTCGAAGATCCACGTTTTTCAAAAAAATGTGAGGGCCTAATTCAGACCCGATCGCTGGTACAGCGATCGCAGCCTAAAGCCCTTTCTGAAGTGCGCTTGCGCACCCAGTAATACCCAGTGAGATGCGAAAGCATCTCACTGGTGCGATTGCCTCTGTCTGATTGACAGGCAGAGGCTATTGCAAGGCAGGAGGAGGCGTGCCAATGGCGTTAGAACGCCGTTGGTGGGGCGTGGTCCGGACAATGCAGGTGTGTCTGGACTGTTGCGGGGGTGGGCTGGGGCAGCTGCGTGACATCACACGCAGCCGCTGCGACCAAGAACATGTCAAGTAGCCGCCTGCCAGTGCAGCTAGGCTGCGCAGGTAGGGAGTAACTTGGCAGGTCCGAAAGCATCACCACAGTACGATGCTTTGGCACCCATGTGGGGGAGTGGGGGGAGGGCCTGACATGCGGTGCGGACTAGCCCTGTGCTGGGCGTCCCCCCGCATGTCAGAGAAACTGATCGTAGATGTGCTAAATTTAGCAGATCTATGATCAGGTCTGAATTACCCCCCTGAATCCGCTTGAATTTGTTCCAATACGTCTGTACAAATTTGCTTTACATTTTCTTTCTACTTGGCAGTGAGAAGCCTTGGAACCATCTTATTACAAACTTTTGTCATATTAAGATCTTGATGCAAAACTTGTCTAATGTTTACCGTTTCTGCTATGATTCAGTCATTCTGCTATGATTCTAGGTGACGGTTAATTTAAACAATTTTCTCAATTGTTTTCCACATTTTCATTTGTTTTTGATGAGCAAGGCATTCCGGGATGTTCATCATGTTCGACATTCTCACGACCATCACTAAATCTTTTGTGCCACTCAAAGACACATTCATGTGACATACATCTTTGCCGTGATGTGTAGGCACGTGCATACGCATTGCGGCAAAGATTAATCACTGTATGCTACGAAACGTTGCATCATGCATTCCCAAATGCACGTACACACCCATTCACGGGCACACTTCATCATGCATACAGATACACATACTCGTTATCAGGGCAGGTGCTAGGGTATTTGGCGCTCCCCCTGCAAACTATAAATTTGCAGCCTTCCATACATTACAAAGGGACAGTGCGTGTCAAATAAAGGTATGTGGTCTCACAGGAAGGGTAGTAGCGCAGCTTACACATAATACTCCCAATAGTAGCGCAGCTTACATATAACACCCCCGGTAGTAGCGAGGATTACACATAATGCCTCAGTGGTAGCGCCGCTTATACATAACACCCCAGTTCTAGCACGCTTACACATAACGCCTCCCATGGTAGCGCAGCTTACACATAACGCCCCCAGTAGTAGCGCAGCTTACACATAATGCCCCAGTAGTAGCGCAGCTTACACATAATGCCCCATAGCAGCGCCACTTACACATAACGCCGTGGTAGTAGCGCCGCTTACACATAACGCCCCAGTCATAGCGCAGCTTACACATAACACCCCCGGTAGCAGCGCAGCTTACACATAATGCCCCAGTAGTAGCGCAGCTTACACATGGCGCCACCTGTAGTAGCGCAGCTCACACAGTACGCGCCCGGTAGTAGCACAGCTCACGCACAACACCCCCGGTAGTAGTGCATCTCACACATAACGCCCCCGGTAGTAGCGCAGCTCACACATAATGACCCCGGTAATAGCGCAGCTCACACACAACACCCCCGGTAGTAGCGCATCTCACACATAACGCCCCCAGTAGCAGCGCAGCTCACACATAATGCCCCCAGTAGTAGCGCAGCTCACACAGAACACCCCTGGTAGTAGCGCAGCTCACACAGAACGTCCCTGGTAGTAGTGCAGCTCACACAGAACGTCCCTGGTAGTAGTGCAGCTCACACATAACGCCCTTGGTAGTAGTGCAGCTTACACATAATGACCTCAGTAGTAGCGCAGCTTACATATAGCACCCCCGGTAGTAGTGCAGCTCACACAGAACACTCCCAGAAGTAGCGCAGATTACACATAATGCCCCAGGTAGTAGCGCAGCTCACACAGAACACCCCCGGTAGTAGCGCAGCTCACATATAACACCCCCGGTAGTAGCGCAGCTTACACATAACACCCCCAGGAGTAGCGCAGTTTACACATAACGCCTCTGGTAGTAGGGCAGTTTACATATAACGCCCACAGAAGTCCAGATTATTCACATTCCCCCCCTGGACCCCCATATGCATACACACACACTAGAGATGAGCGGGTTCGGTTCCTCAAGATCCGAACCCCCCCGAACTTCACCTATTTTACTCGGTTCCAGGCAGCCTCGGATCTTCCCGCCTTGCTCGGTTAACCCGAACGTGCCCGAACGTCATCATCCCACTGTCGGATTCTCGCAAAATTCGTATTCTATATAAAGAGCCGCGCATCGCCGCCATTTTCACTCTTGCATTGGAGATTGAATGGAGAGGACGTGGTTGCATTCTCTCCTTGAAAAGATCCGTAATCTGTGCTCAATGTGCTGCAAATATCTGTGCTCAGTGTGCTGCAAATATCTGTGCTCAGTGCGCTGAAAATATCTACGTTCTCTGCCTGAAAAGCTCCATATCTGTGCTCAGTGTGCTGCAAATATCTGTGCTCAGTGTGCTTTATTTTGGTGACCAACAGTATATAGTTGTACAGTACATGATTAGGCCATTGCTGTATCTTGCAGCTCCGTGTCACTGCAAGTATCCATTCCATATCTGTGCTGCATTTTGTGAGCAGAATATATAGTATAATAATTATTACAGTGCAGCATTTTGGTGACCAACAATCTATAGTTGTACAGTACATTAGGCCATTGCTGTAGTATCTTGCAGCTCTGTGTCACTGCAAGTATCCTTTCCATATCTGTGCTGCATTTTTGTGAGCAGTATGTATAGTATTACAGTGCAGCATTTTGGTGACCAACAGTATATAGTTGTACAGTACAGTAGGCCATTGATGTAGTATCTTGCAGCTCTGTGTCACTGCAAGTATCCATTCCATATCTGTGCTGCATTTTTGTGAGCAGTATATATAGTATTACAGTGCAGCATTTTGGTGACCAACAGTATATAGTTGTACAGTACATTAGGCCATTGCTGTAGTATCTTGCAGCTCTATGACACTGCAAGTATCCATTCCATATCTGTGCTGCATTTTTGTGAGCAGTATATATAGTATTACAGTGCAGCATTTTGGTGACCAACTGTATATAGTTGTACAGTACATTAGGCCATTGCTATAGTATCTTGCAGCTCTGTGTCACTGCAAGTATCCATTCCATATCTGTGCTGCATTATTGTGAGCAGTATATAGTAGGACAGTGCAGTATTTTGGTGACCAGCAGTATACATATATAGTACAGTACATTAGGCCATTGCTGTAGTATCTTGCAGCTCTATGACACTGCAAGTATCCATTCCATATCTGTGCTGCATTTTTGTGAGCAGTATATATAGTATTACAGTGCAGCATTTTGGTGACCAACTGTATATAGTTGTACAGTACATTAGGCCATTGCTATAGTATCTTGCAGCTCTGTGTCACTGCAAGTATCCATTCCATATCTGTGCTGCATTATTGTGAGCAGTATATAGTAGGACAGTGCAGTATTTTGGTGACCAGCAGTATACATATATAGTACAGTACAGTAGGCCATTGCTGTATCTTGCAGCTCTGTGTCACTTCTAGTATCCTGATCAGTGCTCAATATCTGCTGCATTGTTGTGACCAGTATGTATACTGTACTGTGCGACGTGTGTTATACACCTGGTGATTACACATCCTGTAATCTGTACTGAGCGATGTGTGAGATACACCTGGGGATTATACACCCTATATTATTATTATTATTATTATCCTTTATTTATATGGCGCCACAAGGGTTCTGCAGCGCCCAATTACAGAGTACATAAATAATCAAACAGGAAAACAGCAACTTATAGTTGATGACAGTATAGGACAAGTACAGGGTAAATACACTTAGTTACATCAGCAGATGACACTGGAATAAGTATCAGGTGGCAGAAGACTGCCGGATGTGGTACAGTTGAAGATTATTAAAGTAAGACAAAGGATAAGCACATGAGGGAAGAGGGCCCTGCTTGTGAGACCTTACAATCAAAAGGGGAGGGGTAGACAGACATGGGTGACACAGATGGGGTACATAGAGAACGTGGAACAGAGGGTTAGGATGAGATTTGGCTGGGTTTGGTGAAAAAGTGGGACCCCCAGAAGGCACAAGTCAATACTTAACATTGCAACATTTTACTGGGCTATGCAGGAGAAAATTAAAAATAGGGGGAAAAAAAAGAATCGATAACTTCTACCGCTTTCAAAAAGGTTAATGGAAGCTGAAATAATGGACAACTACCTCATGGAAGCCAGATACAGTATACCAAACAGTACTTAGCAGAGTAAGGAATGAGTGCTTATGAAATACAGTAACATTTTGTCATAATATTTCAGAGCCTGCATGGCTGGTCTCTTGCACTCTTTTGTTTTAATACACCACCTGCTTTAGGATTTATATTCAAAAACATTATGTCTCCATAATCCCAAAAACGTCAGTCTTCTTGGAAAGTGTTTTTTTCCTTTGTAAGGGAAAGAGAAGAAACGTTCTCAAACAACGGTTTCTCAATTTCTTTTTCCTCTGGGAAGGGATTGTGGATTCGCAGGAATATCTGAGCATTTCTGTAATCAGAAAACAGCGACTTTCTACAAATGTTTACGAATAATTCCAGTGATTTTGTCATTTTCTTCCAGTGATTTGGACCAATAATACCATTGATTAGAACAAATAATTCCAGTGATTTTGTCATTTTCTTCCAGTGATTTGGACCAATAATACCATTGATTAGAACAAATAATTCCTGTGATATTGAGGTGTTTGTGTCGCTTAGCTTAGCCGTCCAGCGACCACAGTGCACCTCTTTTTTTCTTTTCTTTGCATCGTGTACTGTTTGGGGCCAATTTTTTTGAAGTGCCATCCTGTCTGACACTTCCGTATATGTCCAGTGGTACTGCCATTTGATATAATTCCCGACATTACTGCCATTTAATTCCAGTGATTTTGTCATTTTCTTCCAGTGATTTGGACCAATAATACCATTGATTAGAACGAATAATTCCAGTGATATTGTCATTTTCTTCCAGTGATTTGGACCAATAATACCATTGATTAGAATGAATAATTCCAGTGATTTTGTCATTTTTTCCAGTGATTTGGACCAATAATACCATTGATTAGAACAAATAATTCCTGTGATATTGAGGTGTTTGTGTCGCTTAGCTTTGCCGTCCAGCGGCCACAGTGCACCTCTTTTTCTCTTTTCTTTGCATCATGTGCTGTTTTGGTCCAATTTTTTAAAGTGCCATCCTGTCTGACACTTCCGTATATGTCCAGTGGTACTGCCATTTGATATAATTCCCGACATTACTGCCATTTAATTCCAGTGATTTTGTTATTTTCTTCCAGTGATTTGGACCAATAATACCATTGATTAGAATGAATAATTCCAGTGATTTTGTCATTTTCTTCCAGTGATTTGGACCAATAATACCATTAATTAGAACGGATAATTCCAGTGATTTTGTCATTTTCTTCCAGTGATTTGGACCAATAATACCATTGATTAGACCGAATAATTCCTGTGATATTGAGGTGTTTGTGTCGCTTAGCTTAGCCGTCCAGCGACCACAGTGCACCTCTTTTTCTCTTTTCTTTGCATCATGTGCTGTTTGGGGCCAATTTTTTGAAGTGCCATCCTGTCTGACACTTCCGTATATGTCCAGTGGTACTGCCATTTGATATAATTCCCGACATTACTGCCATTTAATTCCAGTGATTTTGTCATTTTCTTCCAGTGATTTGGACCAATAATACCATTGATTAGAACAAATAATTCCTGTGATATTGAGGTGTTTGTGTCGCTTAGCTTAGCCGTCCAGCGACCACAGTGCACCTCTTTTTTTCTTTTCTTTGCATCGTGTACTGTTTGGGGCCAATTTTTTTGAAGTGCCATCCTGTCTGACACTTCCGTATATGTCCAGTGGTACTGCCATTTGATATAATTCCCGACATTACTGCCATTTAATTCCAGTGATTTTGTCATTTTCTTCCAGTGATTTGGACCAATAATACCATTGATTAGAACAAATAATTCCAGTGATTTTGTCATTTTCTTCCAGTGATTTGGACCAATAATACCATTGATTAGAACGAATAATTCCAGTGATATTGTCATTTTCTTCCAGTGATTTGGACCAATAATACCATTGATTAGAATGAATAATTCCAGTGATTTTGTCATTTTCTTCCAGTGATTTGGACCAATAATACCATTGATTAGAACAAATAATTCCTGTGATATTGAGGTGTTTGTGTCGCTTAGCTTTGCCGTCCAGCGGCCACAGTGCACCTCTTTTTCTCTTTTCTTTGCATCATGTGCTGTTTTGGTCCAATTTTTTAAAGTGCCATCCTGTCTGACACTTCCGTATATGTCCAGTGGTACTGCCATTTGATAGAATTCCCGACATTACTGCCATTTAATTCCAGCGATTTTGTCATTTTCTTCCAGTGATTTGGACCAATAATACCATTGATTAGAACAAATAATTCCAGTGATTTTGTCATTTTCTTCCAGTGATTTGGACCAATAATACCATTGATTAGAACAAATAATTCCAGTAATTTTGTCATTTTCTTCCAGTGATTTGGACCAATAATACCATTGATTAGAACGAATAATTCCAGGGATATTGTCATTTTCTTCCAGTGATTTGGACCAATAATACCATTGATTAGAATGAATAATTCCAGTGATTTTGTCATTTTCTTCCAGTGATTTGGACCAATAATACCATTGATTAGAACAAATAATTCCTGTGATATTGAGGTGTTTGTGTCGCTTAGCTTTGCCATCCAGCGGCCACAGTGCACCTCTTTTTCTCTTTTCTTTGCATCATGTGCTGTTTTGGTCCAATTTTTTAAAGTGCCATCCTCTCTGACACTTCCGTATATGTCCAGTGGTACTGCCATTTGATATAATTCCCGACATTACTGCCATTTAATTCCAGTGATTTTGTTATTTTCTTCCAGTGATTTGGACCAATAATACCATTGATTAGAACGAATAATTCCAGTGATTTTGTCATTTTGTTCCAGTTATTTGGACCAATAATACCATTGATTAGACCGAATAATTCCTGTGATATTGAGGTGTTTGTGTCGCTTAGCTTAGCCGTCCAGCGACCACAGTGCACCTCTTTTTCTCTTTTCTTTGCATCATGTGCTGTTTGGGGCCAATTTTTTGAAGTGCCATCCTGTCTGACACTGCAGTGCCACTCCTAGATGGGCCAGGTGTTTGTGCCGCCCTCTTGGGTCGCTTTGCTTAGTCATCCAGCGACCTTGGTTCAAATTTTAGGACTAAAAATAGTATTGTGAGGTGTAAGGTGTTCAGAATAGACTGGAAATGAGTGGAAATTGTGGTTATTGAGGTTAATAATACTATAGGATCAAAATTACCCCACAATTCTATGATTTAAGCTGTTTTTGAGGGGTTTTTGAAAAAAAAAACCCACCCGAATTCGACAAAAAACGCGTCCGAATCCAAAACACGGCCGCGGAGCCAAATCCAAAACCAAAACACAAAACCCGAAAAATTTCCAGTGCACACCTCTAACACATACACACACACATATATACATACACAGACATACATACATGCATACACACACATACACACTTTCTCACTCTCCCTCCACGTACTTATTACAGTCTGGCAGGCTGGAAATAAAGCAGCATGTCCTCCTCCATAGCAGTCTGCTGGTCCGTATAGCTCCGCCCCTCGATCTGTGTAGCCATGCCCCATCAGTCCATGTAGCTCCACCCACTTTTCAATCCCCAACAATGATGACGCTGTCACCAGTGGGAGGAGGAGGCTTCATGCTGCCGGTGCTGTTGCCTGTCAGTGGGACAGGCACAGCAGTCGGCAACAGCAGGGAGGGCAGGACGGTGCAGCACAGGGATGCAGAGTAGGGAAAGCACCTCTCCAGCCTGACACCAGAGGCGGGCTGGCCCGGGGAGCAGGGTGCCATGTGCCCCCTGGACCATGCTACTGCCAATGGTCATGGGCCGGCCGCCACCTTCCACTACACCAGTGGTGGCCAACCCGCGGCTCTCGAGCCACATGCGGCTCTTTCTATCTCCCACTGCCCTAGTCTGCAGTGCCTAGCGCCGGCTCGTGAGCCAATCAGAGCTCGCAGACCGGCAGCCAATGAGGAGTCTTAGCTGCCGGTGTGCAAACTCTGATTGGCTCATGGACCGGCACCTTATAAGAGAGAATCAATGCCGCCAGAGAGCGGAGACTGAGGGGCAGGAGAGGCGCACACTGTGCTCTCCTCCCCTCACAAGCAGCAGACTGAGCAGAGCAGCAGCGCGGCAGTGAACAGCACTTTGGGGGGCGCAGTGGGGGGACATGTGTATCTTACACTGGGGGCATATCTGGCACTGTGGGGGCATGTATCTGGCACTGGGGGCATATCTGGCACTGGGGGGATGTGTATCTGGCACTGGGTACATATCTGGCACTGGTGGGACATGTGTTTCTGGCACTGAGGGGGACGTGTATCTGGCACTGGGGGCATATCTGGCACTGGGGAGATGTGTAGCTGACAGTGGGGGCATATTTGGCACTGGGGGGACATGTGTATCTGGCACTGTGGGCATATCTAGCACTGGGGGGACATGTGTATCTGCACTGGGGGCATATCTGGCACTGGGGCACATGTGTATCTTACACTGGGGGCATATCTGGCACTAGGGAGATGTGTAACTGGCAGTGGGGGCATATCTGGCACTATGGGGACATATATGTATCTGGCACTGTAGGGGCATATATGTATCTGGCACTGTGGAGGAATATATGTATCTGGCACTGTGGAGGAATATATGTATCTGGCACTGTAGGGACATATATGTATCTGGCACTGTGGGGGCATATATGTATTTGGCACTGTGGAGGCACCCATTTTTTGGTGTTTTTATATGTATGTGGTACTGTACAGGTGCTTTATTTGTATGTGGCACTGTACAAAATGACTAAAAATGAGGTTATGACATAAGGTCATACTCCTACAAACGTCAAACCGAAAGGTGTGCACATAAAAATGGTGTGTGGCTTTGTGACAACTATGCCACGCCGCCATTTTTGCTCGTGCGCCTTCGGTGTGTGCATGATATGGCTCTTGCCCTTGAATACAGATCTTTTCCGGCTCTTTGCCACTGACTGGTTGGCCACCCCTGCACTACACAGCTCTGCTGAAGCCGCGGCCACACTGACAAATTTATAATAAAGTATCTTTGGGATAATTTACGCCAGGCCTAATTTTTTTTAATTAATAAATATTTTTAAAACAAAAAAAACTCCATTTAAGATGGCGTTATTACTTATGGACCAATGCTCTGGACTTGCCCCCCAGGCTAAAACTTGCCAGCCAGCCCCTGCCTGGAACCTACCTGCTCTGCATCCCTTTGCTGAGTGGGTAGCTCCGGGCCTGCCCGTCATGGTAAAGCTGAATGTGGCTACATCTGTACAATGCCCTGTAAGCTTTAGTCAACATATGGAAAGATTTGGTGGTTCAATTTAACAAAAGATTTGAAGCTAACACGGTGCTCTACTTTTAAATATGCATTGTTATTAAACATGAGAAAAACACAACTACTTCAACCGCTGTGACAGCAAGCTACCTGTGCGAGAGGGGTGAGACTTGCAAAACTGTTTTTGGATAGTTCAAGGTCAATGTTCCCCCACTCCCTTTTAACTCTCGCAGTATGGTTTATTTTTTACAACTGCAGTCTTGTTATGTAATAGCACACCTCGTATCTGCAAAATATATCGGCATCGGCTGTGCTGCAGGGCCCACGCGATAAAGACACATCGATTGTACACACTCACCGATGTACTAGTGATACTGTATATCGTTCATCGATGTAACAAATTATATATTGCATAGTGTGTACCCAGCATAATACAGAACTTTATATGTTGCAGTTTAGCGTAACACCTTACAGATATGGGGGTGACTACAATTTAGAGGAAACAGATAAAGAGGGGCATATACAGACATGGGGGGTTACGTAATAGCTTGCAAGCCGCATGCTGTGCAGAAATTCCGGCGAGTCTGTCCATAAATTTAAAATGGGCATTTATAAAAATGATTAACACTTTAAAAATTATAGGCAGATTTGCCAGAATTTCTGCACAACTTGCAACTCGCAGGCTATTACAAAAGTATAACAGAAGCCAAGACAATGTAAAAAAAGTAAATTGAAAAGAATATAATACTGTATATGAGTTCAATAATAATGTTAGTAGAAAGACTATCTTTCCATCCATATCTATCTATCTATGAAAGGAATTTGTTCAATTTGCTGGCTGTCGGGATCCCGCCGGTCAGGATATCGACACCAGAATCACAACAGGCGCCAATGCCGCCAGCCAGAAACCCGGCAAAACAGGACCATTCCCACTCGTGGGTGTCCACGACACCCATAGAGCGGGAATAGATCCTGTGGCAAGCAAAGCGATCCACCGAGCCCGCAGTGTGGCTAGCAAGGGAACTCTACGCTTGCCCCGCTGCCGGCATTCTGGCGGGCAGGATACCGCTGTCGGGATATGGACAGCCGGCATCCCGTCCGCAGGTAAATCATACTGAATCCCTGTGAAAACATGTTACAGAGAAGGTACATGGGGGCTGTAGTCAGAATACATAATTAATTATTATTACTTTGTAATATTAGTATGAAGACTATCTATCCTTACAGTATATATCTATAGATTTTATTGGCAATTATTTTTCCACAGCAACCACTCCGCAGTGACAACACCGATTTTGATGGTTCAAGTGTTATTTGATAGGGTGTGTGATGTAGATAATAAGGTCACAGAATTTTGATAAGCTGTCAGGTTGTTGAAGAAGGTTATGGATCAACGGGTCGACATGGATTAGGTCGACCACTATTGGTTGACATGGTCGACACAGGAAAAAGGTTGACATGACATTTTTAATCTTTTTAGGTGTCATTTTTTGTGTAACATGACCAGGAACCCCAGTTAGTGCACTGCTTCCCCTTGCATGGCTCGCTTGCTCGCCATAATGCAGGCAAGATGTCTTGCTCCGCTACCACTGCCCCCAGCATAGGTTACTTTTCCCAACCATATTCTATGTGAACAGTAAGGTATGAAACTAATAAAAATATAATAAAAATTTAAAAAGTCATGTCGTCCTTTTCATGTATCGACCTGTCCCATGTCGACCATTTTAATGTGACTTTTTTCCTGTGTTGACATTCTGAATAACAGGCAGAGACCTTCGTGGGGAGAGACAGGGGAGGCCGGCGTTCCGGAGTGGCAAAGCCAAGGACAGCGTGGCAAGACGCAGTTACCTTGGCCCCACAAGCCGCACTGTGGTGGTCATTCCGAGTTGTTCGCTCGCTAGCAGTTTTTAGCAGCCGTGCTAACGCTATGCCGCCTCCCACTTGGAGTGTATTTTAGCTTAGCAGAAGTGCGAACGATAATTTTGTGCAGTTTCAGAGTAACGTCAGACCTACTCAGCGCTTGCGATCACTTCAGACTATTCAGTTCCTGTTTTGACGTCATGAACACACCCTGCGTTCTCCCAGCCACGCCTGCGTTTTTACTGGCACGCCTGCGTTTTTCTTGGCACGCCTGCGTTTTTCCGAACACTCCCTGAAAACGGTCAGTTGACACCCAGAAATGCCCTCTTCCTGTCAATCACTCTGCGCCCAGCAGTGCGACTGAAAAGCTTCGCTAGACCTTGTGTGAAACTACATCGTTCATTGTAATATTATGATGCGTGTGTGCATTGCGCCGCATACGCATGCGCAGATGTGCCGATTTTTTGCCTGATCGCTGCGCAGCGAATGAAAGCAGCTAGCGAACAACTCGGAATGACCCCCTGTGACGGCAAGGATAAGTAAGCCGTTGCAGGTGAACTCATCACAGATGTAATCGCATCACAAATGCAGAGAGGAGGAGCATTTGCATTGCTAAGGACTGCAAATGCAAAGCTGCTTTGAGTAGCTTTGCATTTGCAATCCTTAATGAATCAGGCCTCAGTGTTGCTGATTTTTGGATTGTCCGGAGGAATCCCAGATGAGTGGCGACCTAAGAGCCCTTCTGCAGTATGTGTGCGCCGCCCCTCTTACCGGTGCATGCATCACAAATTTGGAGCATCTGCATATGGGATGCATTAAACTCAGAATCAGCCCATTTGTGTCCGGTTACATGAAAATCAAATTCCTCAGTTTCAATTAATCTGTAGTGATTATCACTGTCAAAATTGATGGAACAGCGGAGGTGAAATTCTGCAGACATAGCACAGGATGCAGAATGCATTTTTTTTAAATATTTTCTGGGCAAACAGAGCTGTCCAGCCATACAAAGAAATGCACATTAGACCACGTTAGCCTAATAGTGTTGATTTACAAGGGAATTTTAGATACATGTAAGTTTCTTAAAAACTTAAGGATTTCATTTATTTCGTTTTTTAAAACTGACATTGAATATTAAAAATATATGTATGTATAAACTCTGTCAACATACACACCAATCAGTACAATTTTACATCATACTGTAAGCATAGTGCAACACTTATATATTCACAGGTGAAACACATTAATGTTAAACAATTACACATACTGGATTTAACAATTTCAGGTTTTGATTTGGATTTACATCTGTTTTTAATGATATAATGCACATTTGGGTTGGGTATGAGTTGCCGACGCCCGGGATCCCATCGGTCATCATACAGCCGCCAGAATGCCGGCAGGGGGCAAGCGCTACGAAAGCCCTTCTATTCCCACGCTATGGGTGTCATGGACACTCACGAGTGGGAATAACCCCTGTTTGCCGGGATTTCTGCAGGCGGCATTGTGCGTGTTCGGGATCCTGGCATCAGTATGCTGACCGCCGGGTTCCCGACCGCCGGCAATATAACCGCATCCTGCATATTTCTGTGGTATGCATATGTCTAAATGCAGATTTTGCTTCAACTTGCACTTACAATCATACAGTATGACTAAGGAGGCTGAACATGGGAGGGAAGAGGCTGGCGGTCAGGCTAAGTACAGCATGTGCTTTAGTCATGACAGAAGCAGACACGTGTGCAGTATGTTTGTCAGTGGCCTTATCTCTTGTACGTAGATGCTAGAAGGCTGGTGTAATGATGTGCAGATATGATGGCAATCGCCAGCACTTGCTATCCGCATCTCTTTGGCTGATTGTGTCTTAAACTCCCCACTCAATTCATTAGTGTGGCAGCTCGTATATTTTATGAAGCTATATCTACTGTATTACTTTTACTTAATTGATCATTCTTTTTCCAATTATAATCCAAGAAGATTCCCATTTAATTTGTAAAGCAGAAAAAATGGTTGTTTGCATTTAATACAATTTGTGTATGTGAGGCTTCATTACATTATTAATTTGTGCTAAAATAGAGGATTGCGAATGTCACATTTAATACTAACACTGTCACACTTGTAAAGTATACATGTGTTTTCCTGATGTACAGTAAACCTGACGCATAAGCTAGTGATGTACTTTTAGGGGTCTATTCAATGCCTGTGATCCGACAGTTCAGTATTTAGTTTGCGGGCATTTTCAACAGGTTTTGCCCATTTTCAACAATGCTGATCCAACTTTCTTTTAAATCAAATTAGCATTGTCGAAAACGGGCCAAAAACCTGTCGGAATTGAACGCTAATTCGACAAAATACACGGATCCGCAGCTAATCTGCCGATCCATGTGTTTTCCAACAAAGCGGAAAAACGGCACTAAACTTGAATAGGTCGAATACAGATTCGACCTAAAAAAGTCGAAAAGTGCAATTTTTCCGACTTTTCGGAAATTCCGACACGTATAGACCCCTTAGATGTCAATGTTTTTATCAGTTTATGTTCTGGGTAAAAATGCTTCCAAGCATGAGACAAAAAGGAAAGACCCTTGGGTGGCACACTAATTAAAGACAAAAGAATGAAGGTAATATAGGAAGTTAAAATAGGACTTTTAATTAGATCAAATTAAAATTAAGTATAATTGCATATAAATTTAAATAATACAGGCAAAATAGGCAAATACCGTATTTGGCTATTTTGCCTGTATTATTTAAATTTATATGCAACATTTTACTTATAAGGTGATTGACCTAATGATTTCAATAAGTTAAGGTCCTATTTTCGCACATAGCTTGCCTAGGAATGACCACTTAAATTTAATATGATCTAATTAAAAGTCATATTTTAACTTCCTATATTACCTCCATTCTTTTGTCTTTAATGAGTGCGCCACCCAAGGGTCTTTCCTTTTTGTCTCATGCTAAGTGACTAACCAGTAGTATTCTACTGTACCCTCGGTGCACCACTAACAAGTTCCTACCGGCAACGTCAGCAATGGGATTAATTTAAGTTGGTTCCGTATACTTTCTTGTATTCTTTATGTAATTTTTGTCAGTGCGGAAACATTCTTGCATTACAACTACTAAAAATGCTTCCAACCCTACTTGTGTCCTAATGTATACAGTCTATCACCACCTTTTCTTAAATCCCCAACTAGATACCTGAGAATCTGAATAATGTTTCCATTGAACCTTGCTGATCTCACTCTATAGTACATATTTTATTCATTCTGACTGCAGTTGCTGCCCTGGGAATAATTGTCAAGTACAAAAAAAAAGCCCCTTTGCAATAGTGTTTCTTTGCTTTTCCCGATATGCTAAAGAGGTAGGTAATAGCACTGCTATCACAGGGTATAACCCTGGCAACTGATAATTACAATCATAAGGCATCTCTTTGTAATACAGGTTAGTCTCCAATATCCAAAATTACTAAATATTCAGAAATATGTAATTTTTTGAGCACGACTGAGAGTGACACATTTGCTTTCTGATGGTTCAATAAACACAATTATTAAAAATATTGTACAAATTTACCTCTAGGCTATGGGGTATATTTACTAAAATGCGGGTTTATAGAAGTGGAGATGTTGCCCATAGCAACCAATTAGATTCTACTTATCAGTTATGTAGCACCTTCTGGAAGATAATAGCTGGAATCTGATTGGCTGCAATGGGCAACATCATCTATAAACCCACACTTTAGTAAATATACCCCAATGTGTCTAAGGTGTATATGAAACATAAATGCATTCTGTGTTTAGACTTGGATCCCATCCCCAATATATCTCATTATGGTATGCAAATATTCCGAAATATGTAAAATCTGAAAAATCCATAATACTTCTGGTCCCAAGCATTTCAGATATGGGAGACTCAACCTGTATATCCCCTCAGCTCCCACTGGTCGTTGCTTGAGCCAACATTTGCTATCCTATATATGGATTCAGTATGATTTCCAGACAGTCAGGATCCCAGCAGTTGAAATACCGATGCTGAAATTCTGACAGTCAAAATCCTGACATCGAGTACAGCGTGTTCCCTCGTGGGCTCACTGCACTCGCCATGCTTCAGGCTCAGTGACAAGCTTAGCTTGCCACAATATTATATTCCCCCTTGAGTGGTGCCATGGACCACCAATCTAGTGGGAATACCGGGCGGTGGTCGGGATTTCAACCGCCAGCATTTTGAATGCTGTCGGGATTCCGGCATCGGTATTTTGACCGCCGAGATCCCAACTGTCAGGAACTTAACTGCTTCCCCTATATATCTATGATATACAATATTATGGCATTCGTATGAGTTGGTGCAGGCATAGTATCTTATTGGGACGTTTAGAGAGTCACTTGACTAACTAACACTATTGCTTCTTTAAGATTTTAAGGAAAAACTATGTCTTATATAGCAATTGTTATGATTTATACTGTCCTTTTGTCAGTGTAACTATATTATTGATTTGAGATCTCTGATTATGCAAGTTTACTGTTAAGTACAGAAAACTTGCATAGCAACTGCGACTCACCTATATGATATACCTGGCTTCATTCACTGTTATATCCTCATTGGCTACATTGAAAGTGGTTTTTAAGTAGCCCCTCTCATCCCCAATAAAATCTAAATACCAACTCAGCAAGCCCGCAGTCCATGCACTGGCATTGGCTTCTCATTTGAAGCATTTTCTGCTAGTCGTATGCTAGACTTTCAATCCCAGGGTAGGTGCTTTCTACGCTAGTGACTGCCACTGTATGGCGACATCATCAATGTCTGGCGTGTTCCCATCTAATCAGTGATTGAGAGCAGGTTCATCACAGAGTACTTCTACTGTCTGGTGAACAAGGAGCTGACAATCATACGCTTTGCACTCTCTGCTTTCTAATGTGTATTGGAGATGTTTGTGGATCATTGTATACTATTAATGCAGATAAGGTTGGACGAGTGTGCAGAATGTCCATTATAGGGTGTGTGTGTTTAAAATTGAAACCAGGATTACAGAATAGGGTGAGATTGGATTCCCTACTTGTGGAACAGTATTTAGGCATCTTAGGTTCCACAAACATTGAATAGAGCCTTTGATGCTTTGCATATAACCACAAATACTTTTTCCTCCATGCAAAAGTACTGATTCTTTGTTACCTGGCCCCAGTGACAGAAATTCCCCTAGTGGAGACACTTTGTGCTTTTCAATTGCAATTTTGCATAAAGCACACTTCCATCAATTAAATAAAAAGCTTCAAGGTCCCCTGACTCTTATGATAAATGTAAAATGGAAATGAAGCTTAACCGATGTTTTAGGATGCAACTGTAAATGTTTAGATGAATAAAGGAGTGCAGTTCAGACATAGTCATAAGGCTTTATTTAAAAAGCATTGGGTTGTAAAACCTGGTGCTTCTGATTTTGTTTATGCTGGATATTTAAAAGGGCATTCCTTTTACTAGCTAGACACGTGTAAGAGCAAGGCATAACATAAATCATTTTTTTTAACTTTTTCCATTTTTGGAAGAAGCAATGGGGAGGTACACTTTATCCAACTGCCTTAATTTCCTGCTCATGTACAGTGTACAGGATAATATCCCATGTAAGTATAGGTTGTGCAATTCATGAGACATAACATCAGCAAAAAGCATAATTGTGCCCAAACTTGACTACCCCTCAGCTATAATGATATTGGAAGGACATATAATACAGAGGGCTTCTAAAGGTTAATTTCTGACTATAAAATATACAACAAAAGTGAATTATCTGTAAGTTTATTTAAGTTAATAAATCTAAATCAAAGCATTAACGTAAATGTTTTATTTAATCACTTCTAGACTATCATAGAAATATTATTTACTGGAACATTGTTCAGTGGTTAAATCCAGGATTCTCATGTGTCCTAATTTCCCCAGGAAATGTGGAAGTAGTGGTATCATTTGTTCTTTAGGTGTTAGATATACTGTACATGCATCTTACAAATGTCCAAAGAGGGCTTTAACCATAGGTATTAGGGTGGATTAGGTTGTAGTCTTAGAACCTTGGACCATTTTCTAATGCAGAGAATTTAGTTAATGCTTAAAAAATGTTAGATCCACAGCCTGACCCTTGTAAAAGCAGTGAAACCTTGGATATTTAGAGGGTTGTTTAGCAAAGTTAGCTGAAGAAGGAGACTGTAGACGTGTGTATACTATAGTCACATAAGCATTGCATTAGTAAAATATCTGTACTTTGAAGGCAGCCCACACAGAGCTCTGTGCAGTTCAGGCTAAGACACATTTTCTGCTGAGGGGATTTATATGGTAACGGAAGGAATAGAATTGTACTGAGCAACAATAGTAGATTACATCTCATTAACTAAATATGCATGTAGCTGAAAGGAAACCTTGCAGAATTGCAATTAAATTTTGTTGCGGACTTTGTTGAATTGTTTGTTTTTCTGACATATTTTTAATAAACATATAAAGCATTCAGTAAAAAACAGGCTGTTTTCTAACCTGTCATGCTCCACCATTATTGCTATACCCCATGTTCCATTTTAACATCTACTGCAACAAGACCACTGGAGCTGTGAGTAGACTCATACTTTTGGGGGTGTTTTTTCATGTAAAAAAAGGGGTAATATTTTTCCTATGGTCATTATCGACCAATTGGATAACCCTTTCCTGTTTTTTTTTTCTACACAGAATAATATGAGTTTTTGGGCAAAAACACGGGGACCCGGGAACTTTTCCCGGAACCCTGTGTTTTCGTGTTCGCGGATGTGAAAAAAATGGCACTTATCATGGATTTTGTTTCTCCTGTCATCAGGGAATATTGAGTCCCCCCCCCCTCCCCCCCACAGGATCAATAAGCGAGGCTAATTGAATTACCACCGATATGTCATTGCTCATGGCCTATGATGTACAGTATCTTTGGAGATCTTTCAAATTCCATTGATATTTAGCTGTACTGGATATACAAGGTATGTATTTGATGGAAAGTGTTTTAGAAAGAAAGCGGAAATTTATTTAAAAATATTTCATAATGTTACCTTATAAATAATATTTAGCAGTGCACTGCTAAGTTCAAACTTACTGGCCCACATGTTTTTTTTTAAAGATTGTTACAGCGCTAGCATATCCCACACATTCATCAAAAATAAATTAGAATATGCTCTCCATGTGTCAAGATGGAAATGTATAAATACGTTCAGGCAAATAAATAGAAAGTGACACAAAAAGCTTCCTGAGGTCGGAGACTTGGCAAATCTCTCCACCAAGGTCAAATGTATACATGTAAAGGGATTGATTGAACAGCTGAAAGCCAGAACCTTTCTTGTTCTGGATAACTAGGTTTTAACACCTAAATCCAATTTCTTATTTCTGCCTTTCTTCATCAGCCCAGCTTCTCAGGTCTCTGTTCTATTAGGGATCAATTGAGTTGTGATAAGACAGCAAGCAGACAGAATCTAAAACAGAATCCTGTCAAGCTTGTATATAAAAACCCAAGAATGTGGCTTTTAATGGAAATATACTACAATTTCATCTGCCCTATTAACACAATTATGGTATTATAGCATATTTTGATTTCCAATTTAAGCCTCTCAAGATCAATCAAATTGCATTTCATGTGATTACCTCTGAGACTTACTTTTTCGTGCCTGAGGGGACAATATAAGTGTTCATCTTTCTTGCCTTATCTCTCCTTACTCAATTTCTCTGGAGAAAAAGATTTGTCCCTTGGAAGGAAAGATTCAAAAAGCATGTGTGTCTGCGTGATACAAAGGATGATGTATTATGCATACATTATGCTTGTTATTCTAGGGGAAAGATCAGCAGTATCCGGCAGGAAACATCCAGCACAAAACTCAGTATTCTAAGTTTCCCCATACTTTGTCTACAGCTACAGTATATCTAGTATATATATATATATATATATATATATATGTGTGTGTGTGTGTGTGTGTGTGTGTGTGTACACATATGTATATATACACATGTGTGTGTGTGTGTATGTATATTTATATATGGGGTATACATGGGGTATATTTGGTTTTAAGGTACAGCGTGCAGCTGTGGAGAATAAGGTGGATATCGGTCCTGGGCCATACCCCTTTATTATACAAAAAGTGAGTTGTTACATACATTTTTATTCTCCTCATTCTCTAAATACTCACTAGGCCTTTTTTCAGCTAATGAGCATGATTTGCTTTGTTATTTGGAACTATAAGGTTGCACCTTGCACTTGGCACTTTATACTATTTTTGTGATTGCACAAAGACCCTCATTCCAAGTTGTTCGCTCGCTAGCTGCTTTTAGCAGCATTGCACACGCTAAGCCGCCGCCTACTGGGAGTGAATCTTAGCTTTGCAGAATTGCGAACGAAAGATTCGCAAAATTGCGAATAGAAATTTCTTAGCAGTTTCTGAGTAGCTCCTGGTTTGACGTCACAAACACACCCAGCGTTCACCCAGGCACTCCCCCGTTTCTCCAGCCACTCCCGCGTTTTTCCCATAAACGGCAGCGTTTTTTCACACACACCCATAAAACGTCCAGTTTCCGCCCAGACACACCCACTTCCTGTCAATCACACTCCGATCACCAGAACTAAGAAAAATCCTTGTAATGCCGTGAGTAAAATACCTAACTTTTGAGTAAAATAACTAAGCGCATGCGCTCTGCGAACATTGCGCATGCGCAGTAAGCGACTAATCGCAATATAGAGAAAATCGGCAACGAGCGAACAACTCGGAATGACCACCAAAGTCACTTTATCAAATATGATAGTACATGGTACTGATACATCCCTCCTCTCCCTTTGTCCTTTGTGCATAATACTGCGTTAGATGAGCACATTTACGCAGCAACAAGGGATAGAGGAAGAATCTCCAAGAAAGACTTAACTACAGGCAAATGTTTCTTGGAAATCTGGTACGCATATAAGAATTTATTCTTCTATAAAAAGCACCGAAGGCACAAAAGTTTTACCACTGATTAGTGTATATATACATATATATATATATATATATATATATATATACAGTATATATATATATGGGTGGTCTTCAGGTTGCCGAATGTCGGGATTCCGGCGCACAGTATACCGGCGCCAGAATCCCGATACTCAGCATTCCAACAGATATTCTCCCTCATGGGGGTCCATGACCCCCCCTGGAGGGAGAATAAATAGCGTGACACACCACCGTCCCCGCAGCATGGCGAGCGCAGCGAGCCCGCAAGGGGCTCATTTTCACTCGCCACGCTGTCGGTATGCCGGCAGTTGGGCTCCTGGCGCCGGTATGCTGGTCGCCAGGAGCCCGGCCGCCGGCATACCATACTACACACACATATATATATATATATATATATCAGTGCCGTAACTAGAGATTTTGGTGCACTGTGCCAGAAAAATGATTGGTCCCTCCTCTCCGACTATATTGAAAATATTGACAGTGCGCGCTGATGGCACACACCAATAATATAGGGACATGGCATAATATAGGGACATAGTACCAATTCACATTACACAGCACAGTAGAGTCCGTTATTCACATTACAATACACAGTAGTACCCTTTATACACATTACACTAAGTAGAGGCCTTTACACACATTACACTACAGTAGAACCCCTGATACACATTATACCAGGTACAGCCCACATTATGCGAGGTAGAGCCCCTGATACACGTTAGACCAGGTAGAGCCCACATTATTTCAGGTAGAGCCCCTTATACGCATTACCCCACGCAGAGCCCACATTATGCCAGGCAGACCCACATTACACCAAGAAGTGAACAAGCCCGGCAGCCGGGCGAAATGCGTTTTCCCCGGGTTTAGCAGGGGATTCAGCAGACCGGACAACTATAACCAAGAGCACTGCCATCTGCAAGCAGACCTAGGATATGGGTAACTAGGTGCAATATGCCTCCACCTCCCACAATGACTATCCTAGCTCTTTTTACTATAAACTGTTATAGCACGAGTTGTACAGTTAGGTTTATGTATCTATGGCAGGCAAAAAAAAAAAAAAATCCTGCTGCGATCAACTTGGAATTACCCCCGTTGTGGATGTAGTATGGAGAGTGTCTACATGTCACCTCTATTACCTCTATATATCTATATAGGGGGACCAGAACATATCTTATTTTTATACAACTTTTAATCTTCAATTTTGGATATGGAACTAAATTTATTGTAGTAACCTATTAAAAGTTAAGTTTTAGATCTTTGACACTACACAACTATTAATTTGATACAAAAGAGTTTGCCACACAAGAGTCTACTTTTTTCTCCTCTTTCTTTACAGAGCCCACATTAAGCCAGGCAGAGCCAGTGATACTCATTACGCCAGGAAAAGCCCACACTATGCCAGGCAGAGCCCCTGATATGCATTATGCCAGGAAGAGTCCACATTAGACCAGGCAGAGCCCCTAATATGCATTACGCCAGGCAGAGACCACATTATGCCAGGTAGAGCCCCTGATACACATTAAACAAGGTAAAGACCCTGATACACATTATGCCAGGCAGAGCCCCTGAAATACATTATGCCAGGTAGAGCCCACATTATGCGATGTAGAGCCCCTGATATGCATTACACCAGGTAGAGCCCACATTTTGCAAGGTAAAGCCCCTGATATGCATTACACCACATAGAGCCCACATTGTGCCAGGCAAAACCTCTGATATGCATTACACCTAGTATAGCCCACATTATTCCAGGCAAAGCCCTAAAATGCATTACACCAGGAAGAGCCCACATTAGGCCAGGCAGAGCCCCTGGTATGCATTATGCTAGGAAGAGCCCACATTATGCCAGGCAGAGCCCCTGCTATGCATTACACCAGGTAGAGACCACATTACGCCAGGGAGAGCCCCTAAAACACATTACACCAGGCAGAGCCCACATTATGCCAGGTAGTGCCCCTGATAAGCATTACACCACATAGAGCCCACATTATTCAAAGGAGAGCCCCTGATATGCATTACGATAGGTAGAGCCCATGATATGTATTACGCTAGGAAGAGCCCACATTATGCCAGGCAGAGCCCCTGATAAGCATTACAATACATAGACCCCACAGTCAGAGCCCGTGATATGCATTACACTGGGGAGAGCCCACATTATACCAGGCAGAGCCCCTGCTATGCATTACACCAGGTAGAGACCACATTACACCAGGCAGAGCCCCTAATACGCATTACACCAAGCACAGCCCACATTATGCCAGGTAGTGCCCCTGATAAGCATTACACCACATAGAGCCCACATTATTCAAAGGAGAGCCCCTGATATGCATTACGATAGGTAGAGCCCATTATATGTATTACGCTAGGAAGAGCCCACATTATGCCAGGCAGAGCCCGTGATATGCATTACACCACGCAGAGCCCACATTATGCCAGGCAGACCCACATTACACCAGGAAGTGAACAAGCCCAGTAGCAGGGCCAAATGCGTTTTCCCCGGGTTTAGCAGGGGACTCAGCAGACCGGACAACTCTAACCAAGAGCACTGCCATCTGCAAGCAGACCTAGGATATGGGTAACTAGGTGCAATATGCCTCCACCTCCCACAATGACTATCCAAGCTCTTTTTACTATAAACTGTTATAGCACTTGTACAGTTAGGTTTATGTATCTATGGTAGGCATAATTGAATACTAAACCTTGAACATACCAATTCAGATAAACCCTATTTTGTTATTGAAACTATGTATCCAGTCAGAATTCACTAGGATCAAATTGGAATACACGTCCTAGTGCCTTGATGGGACTGTATTTTTCTTGAACTGCAAGAGTTATCCAATATTGCAAGTGGTCATCTATCAAGGATCAAGTATGATTGACAACATTATTTGTTTCAGGGTTTGGGTGGAACTATGGTCATCACAATTGCATATATGCCACACTTAACCCTTGTACAGATTACACTGTGAAAAGGAACTCCCCCTTCTTTTCCCCCATGTAACCTTCCTCCCTAATTAACTAATTGACAATCTACCTGAATAAGACTATTTTCTGTCTTCAAGGCATACACTCAGTGTAATGTTAAATAGGGACTGTATTCACTAAATTGTCATCTGACATTACTAATGCATCAAAACGGTTATTATTGCCTTTTCTCTACACTTTTTACTGCCTAAATTTATTCAGTGGACTCTCATTCACGATCCAGTCCAGTGACGTGGTTATGCCTGTGAAGGTATAAACATATGTTTCACTGCCTAATGTGAACAGCAGACCCACGCATTCTATTCTAACTAAAAACTCACCCACCCCATTTGGGTCAGAATACTTGGGTTACCTTGCCCTCCTTTAAGTTTGAATTTTCTTACCGTTCTGTGTGTTTAATAAATTGCCAAAAGAATAATCTGCTAGGTGCACTCTCATTAGTGAGTCAGACAAATTTACACGCTGTCCTACTATCATACCACACCGCTTATGCCCAATCTCGTCTGATCTTGGAAGCGAAATGGTGCTGGCTTGTGTCAGTACCGGGAAGGGGGACCTCCTGGGAATACCAGGTACAGTAGGATGACATAAGCAGCCCTGTCTGGTATAAAACACTAACAGCAAAATCACCAATTTCTTTCTTCCTTCATGCCATTGGGTAACTTTACCTTTCTCAAATAATATGATTAAAGATGGCAAAGAATGCAGATGACAATTTATGAGTGATCAGCATTTATGAACAATAACTTTTAAGTTATATGGGTTCTCCTGGTACCAATCAACCGACTTAGGTCTCATTAATATAAACCCTTGTACTGGCCCGCATGTTGTGGATGTACTATGAAGCGTGTCTACATTTCACCTCTATTACCTCTATATATCTATATAGAGGGACCAGAACATATCTTATTTTTATACAACTTTTAGTCTTCAATTTTGGATATGGAACTAAATTAATTGTGGTAACCTATTAAAAGTTAAGTTTTAGATTTTTGACACTACACAACTATTAATTTGATACAAAAGAGTTCGCCACACAAAAGTCTACTTTTTTCTCCTCTTTCTTTACAGAGCCCACATTAAGCCAGGCAGAGCCAGTGATACGCATTACGCCAGGAAAAGCCCACATTATGCCAGGCAGAGCCCCTGATATGCATTATGCCAGGAAGAGTCCACATTAGACCAGGCAGAGCCCCTAATATGCATTATGCTAGGCAGAGACCACATTATGCCAGGTAGAGCCCCTGATACACATTACACAAGGCAGAGACCCTGATACACATGCCGTGCAGAGCCCCTGAAATACATTATGCCAGGTAGAGCCCACATTATGCGATGTAGAGCCCCTGATATGCATTACACCAGGTAGAGCCCACATTTTGCAAGGTAAAGCCCCTGATATGCATTACACCACATAGAGCCCACATTGTGCCAGGCAAAACCCCTGATATGCATTACACCTAGTATAGCCCACATTATGCCAGGCAAAGCCCTGAAATGCATTACACCAGGAAGAGCCCACATTATGCCAGGCAGAGCCCCTGGTATGTATTATGCTAGGAAGAGCCCACATTATGCCAGGAAGAGCCCCTGCTATGCATTACACCAGGTAGAGACCACATTACGCCAGGCAGAGCCCCTAATACGCATTACACCAGGCAGAGCCCACATTATGCCAGGTAGTGCCCCTGATAAGCATTACACCACATAGAGCCCACATTATTCAAAGGAGAACCCCTGATATGCATTACGATAGGTAGAGCCCATGATGTGTATTATGCTAGGAAGAGCCCACATTATGCCAGGCAGAGCCCGTGATATGCATTACGCCAGGAAGAGCCTACATTATGGCAGGCAGAGCCCCTGATAAGCATTACAATACATAGACCCAACAGTCAGAGCCAATGATATGCATTACACTGGGGAGAGCCCACATTATGCCAGGGAGAGCCCCTGATACGCATTACGATAGGTAGAGCCCACATTATGCTAGACAGTGCCTGTGATATGCATAATGCCAGGAAGAGCCCACATTATGCCAGACAGAGTCCCCTGATATGCATTATGATAGGTAAAGCCCACATTATGCCAAGCAGAGCCCAACACTTCTGATGAAGCTAGGTGACCGTGCCTAGGGAAACGCGTTAAGAATATATTATAACCTGCCACATTCATCTCGACGCTGCATATGGATCCAGATATGTACAATTAAAAAACTCCCCGGACTTTGAAACTGTCATTGCGGGACCAGTTTGCATTACAGCACCAACTGGAACAACACAGTGGACTGCACATCTAAAGCTTGCTTGCTGATGATTTAAAGTTCTTTTGGATATCATCACCACCACGGGTAATACCAGCTGATATCAACCGGTACCCCATTTGGGAGTATTAACTACTGTGTCCGGGATCCTATTGTGGATATAATTATTTTGCAGTTGCTTAAAACAAATTTGCTTCTTAGTGTATTTCATAGATTTTTAATTGTGATCACTAGTATCATTTGTTTTATGATAACAAAATAAAATTATTTTATATCCATCCACTTTTAATTATTGGAGATACAACACAGCGCCAGTATTCCTTTATTCTTGTGTATGTCCATTTAGTGGGACTGACAATCCCATTACTGGCAGCCTTTGATAGCGCATCTGGGATCTATCTTTATATTTAGAGACCACATTATGTCAGGCAGAGCCCATGATATGCATTACGATAGGTAGAGCCTACATTATGCCAGGCAGAGCCTGTGATACACATTACGCCAGAAAGAGCCCACATTATGCCAGGCAAAGCCCGTGATATGCATTACACCAGGCAGAGCCCACATTATGCCAGGCAGAGCCCCTGATATGCATTATGATAGGTAGAGCCCACATTATGCAAAACAAAGCCCCTGATACACATTACGATAGGTAGAGCATGCCAGGCAGAGCATGTGATATGCATTACACCAAGTAGAGCCCAAAATATGCCAGGCAGAGCCCCTGATATGCATTACGATAGGTAGAGCCCACATTATGCCAGGCAGAGCCCGTGATACACATTACGCCAGGAAGAGCCCATATTATGCCAGGCAGAGCCCCTGACATGCATTACACCAGGTAGAGACAACATTATGTCAGGCAGAGCCCCAGATACGCATTATGCAAGGTAGAGCCACTGTGGGTGGGCTGGGGGCGGATTGGGAGAGAGGTCATCTCTCACAGAAGACATGGGGAGGGAAGAAGGGGGAGCCAGGAGGAGAGGGGTGGAACTGGAGCATCATTGTGAAGTCCTGCTGCAGTGCTGCCCAGCTACCTATGTGAGATGAGATATTCAGGCAAGGCAGCTGAGATAGACAGCGGGTGGGCGAGCAGACGGACCCCATAGTGCAGCGGCGGTGGTGGTGTTGAGGCCAAGCGGGTGTTGCTGGTCTAGCTGGGGCCACAGTGAATATGCGTTCTGTGAGCTGCTGGCCAAGCCCCCAGCCAGTCTGCCTCCCGTGAATAGATGCTGTGCATGGTGCATCTTTTTACTTACAGCTCTATCTACCTTTTTGGTAAACCATGCACATTTTACACCATAAACTGTAAATGCCCCACAAAAATTACTACTGCTGTGATGTATATTTGTTCTTAGGGCCTGATTCAGAGATGTACACTAATGCAACTACAAGTACGAAATTCTTGATTTTGCAACTGCTGATATTTGCAAGTGAAGCTGCTGCCCAAAAATGAAAAGAGACACCCACTGGAGCTACCGCAACTCATTTGCAATTGCATACACATTTGCAGACTATAAACGAGAACAAGGAACATCAGACTTAAGAGTATCCCTATGGCAGAGTAATAACTATACATTTTGGTGCCCTATGCCAGAAAGAGAATTGGTGCCCCCCATATTAAAATAGGGACAATGCTCGCTGATAAAATATAGGGGCATGGCTCCATGGGGAAGGAGCATTGTCACAAAATAATATCAATGTATATTACGACGCACAATGGTTTCCATTATTCAAATTCTGCCACACAGTAGTGCCACTTATACACATTAATCCAAGTAGTTCCCCTTATACACATAGCGCCAGGTAGAACCCCCTTTTACACATTACGCCAGGCAGAGCCCACTTTTACACATTATTCCAGGCAGTGCTTCCTTTAACACATTACTCCAGGTAGTGTCCCCTTTTGCACATTATGCCAGGTAGAGCTCCCTTTTACACATTACTCCAGACAGAGCCCCCTTTTAAACATTACTCCAGGTAGAGCTCCCTTTTTCACATTATGCCAGGTAGATCCCCATTATATACATTATGCCAGGCAGGGCCCCTTTTACACATTATGCCAGGTAGATCCCCATTATATACATTATGCCAAGCAGAGCCCCTTCTACACATTATGCCAGGTAGAGCCCCCTTTTACACATTATGCCAGGTAGAACCCCTTTTACATATGACACCAGGTAGAGCCTGCTTTACACATTATGCCAGGTAGAGCCCCATTATACACATTACTCCAGATAGAACCCCCTTTTACATATGACACCAGGTAGAGACCCTTTTTACACATTATGCCAGGCAGAGCCCACTTTTACACATTATTCCAGGCAGTGCTTCCTTTAACGCATTACTCCAGATAGTGTCCCCTTTTGCACATTATGCCAGGTAGATCCCCCTTTTACACATTACTCCAGGCAGAGCCCCCTTTTACACATTACTCCAGATAGAGCCCCCTTTTACACATTACGCCAGGTAGAGCCCCCTTTTACACATTATGCCAGGTAGAGCTCCCTTTTTCACATTATGCCAGGTAGATCCCCATTATATACATTATGCCAGGCAGAGCCCCTTTTACACATTATGCCAGGTAGAGCCCCTTTTTATACACAACACCAGGTAGAGCCCCCTTCTACACATTATGCCAGGTAAAGCCCCCTTTTACACATTATGCCAGGTAGAGCTCCCTTTTGCACATTACTCCAGGCAATGCTCCTTTTACACATTACTCCAGGCAGAGCCCCCTTTTACACATTACTCCAGGTAGAGCCTGCTTTACACTTTATGCCAGGTAGAGCCCCATTATACACATTACTCCAGCTAGAACCCCCTTTTACATATGACACCAGGTAAAGCCCCCTTTTTACACATTATGCCAGGCAGAGCCCACTTTTACACATTATTCCAGGCAGTGCTTCCTTTAACACATTACTCCAGGTAGTGTCCCCTTTTGCACATTATGCCAGGTAGATCCCCCTTTTACACATTACTCCAGGCAGAGCCCCCTTTTAAACATTACTCCAGGCATAGCCCCCTTTTACACATTACGCCAGGTAGAGCCCCCTTTTACACATTATGCCAGGTAGAGCTCACTTTTTCACATTATGCCAGGTAGATCCCCATTATATACATTATGCCAAGCAGAGCCCCTTTTACACATTATGCCAGGTAGAGACCCTTTTTATACATAACACCAGGTAGAGCCCCCTTCTACACATTATGCCAGGTAAAGCCCCCTTTTACACATTATGCCAGGTAGAACCCCTTTTACATTTGACACCAGGTAGAGCCTGCTTTACACATTATGCCAGGTAGAGCCCCATTATACACATTACTCCAGATAGAATCCCCTTTTACATATGACACCAGGTAGAGACCCTTTTTACACATTATGCCAGGCAGAGCCCACTTTTACACATTATTCCAGGCAGTGCTTCCTTTAACGCATTACTCCAGATAGTGTCCCCTTTTGCACATTATGCCAGGTAGATCCCCCTTTTACACATTACTCCAGGCAGAGCCCCCTTTTACACATTACTCCAGGCAGAGCCCCCTTTTAAACATTACTCCAGATAGAGCCCCCTTTTACACATTACGCCAGGTAGAGCCCCCTTTTACACATTATGCCAGGTAGAGCTCCCTTTTTCACATTATGCCAGGTAGATCCCCATTATATACATTATGCCAGGCAGAGCCCCTTTTACACATTATGCCAGGTAGAGCCCCTTTTTATACATAACACCAGGTAGAGCCCCCTTCTACACATTATGCCAGGTAAAGCCCCCTTTTACACATTATGCCAGGTAGAGCAGGGAGCTCTCTTTGCACATTACTCCAGGCAATGCTCCTTTTACACATTACTCCAGGCAGAGCCCCCTTTTACACATTACTCCAGGTAGAGCCTGCTTTACACATTATGCCTGGTAGGGCCTAATTATACACATGACTCCAGCTAGAGCCCCCTTTTACATATGACATCAGGTAGAGCCCCCTTTTTACACATTACTCCAGGTAGAGCCCCCTTTTACACATTATTCCAGTTAGCGACCCCTTTTACACATTATGCCAGGTAGAGACTCTTTTACACATTATGCCAGGTAGATCCCCCTTTTACAAGGGTGTGTGCATGTTTTTATACTTACATTTGGTCCTGAACATTAGCTGCCTTCCACCAACCTCCTCCCATCCAAACATTGCAGCTCTGCGGACACAGAAGGGAAAGCTGGGACCCAGGAGCGCCAGAGCATAACTACAGAGGGGAAGCAGTGGCAGTGATCGGAAGGACAAAACTACTTCAGCGGTGGGAGCATGGCCATGCGGGTGCTGTTGGCAGTCCTGCAGCCGCAGTACATATGCGCTGTGTACCAGGCACAGCTGGCACTCCGCTAGTTATGGTCTTTCCCTATGGATATTGTATATGTTTGTGATCCCGGCAGCAATAATACCAAGACCATAATCCCGACAGCCATCAGCGCACACGATGATGGAATCCCAAAAGAATCAGGATCCCGACAACAGAATCCCAACTGGCAGGATCCCGAACGCAAGTATTAATGGCCACCTTAGATTTAGGCTGTGTGTAGGGGGGGGTGCGTTAGGTTTAGACACACTCTGGGCAGGGTTAGGGTTAGGCTGCGGGGTGGGGGAGGTTAGGGTTAGGCTGCAGAGAGAGGGGGTTAGGGTTGGGCACCACCTGGGGAGTGTTAGGGTTAGACACTAAGGAGGGAGGGTTAGGTTTAGGCTGCGGGAAAGGGGGGGCTAGGTTTAGGCACCACCAGGGGGAGGTTAGGGTTAGGCATAAATGGAGAAGGTTAGGGTTAGACTGCGGACAGGGACAGTTAGGGTTAGGGGGTAGGGGAGGGAGGTTTCTGTACCATAATGCATCCCTGTCAGCATTGCTACGATTGGAATGCTGGCATTGGGATACTGACTGCTGGAACCTCGACCGCTGCTTTTCATACTGAATCCACAGATACACAGACTGGACATGGCAATAGCAATGCAGGTGCCATGTTTTTGCAGCTGGAGGCAGATATACATCTCAAAACCGGCCATGACACACCTTCCTTTTTACAACCACTCCCTGTTACCTCCCTCAAAATGATCCCTTCCAGTCAATCACTATGTGATGAAATTCTCATTACCAGCGAAATTGCAGTGGTACCTTGACGCTTGAGCAATGCGATCATGGCACTTGCACAGTCTACCGATAATTGCTCACTTGTGTGGAACATCAACATTGCTTCCATCTCTGAATCAGGCCCTTAATACATAATTCCATTGGTGAAGACTGAATGAGCAAACTGCATTTGTATTTGAGTGTCTCACTATGGGGGTCATTCCGAGTTGTTCGCTCGTTGCCGATTTTCGCACGGAGCGATTAAGGCAAAATGCGCATGCGCATGGTACGCAGTGCGCATGCGCTAAGTATTTTAGCACAAAACTTAGTAGATTTACTCACGTCCGAACTAAGAATTTTCATCGTTGAAGTGATCGGAGTGTGATTGACAGGAAGTGGGTGTTTCTGGGCGGAAACTGACCGTTTTCTGGAAGTGTGTGAAAAAACGCAGGCGTGCCAGGATAAAACGCGGGAGTGTCTGGAGAAACGGGGGAGTGGCTGGCCGAACGCAGGGCGTGTTTGTAACGTCAAACCAGGAACGAAATGGGCTGAGCTGATCGCAGTGTAGGAGTAAGTCTCGAGCTACTCAGAAACTGCTAAGAATTTTCTATTCGCAATTCTGCTAATCTTTTGTTTGCAATTCTGCTAAGCTAAGATACACTCCCAGAGGGCGGCGGCCTAGCGTGTGCAATGCTGCTAAAATCTGCTAGCGAGCGAACAACTCGGAATGAGGGCCTATACCTTACGAGTACAGTACAAATGTGTCCTCATACACCCAGCATTAATACACCATATGGTACAAGATTCCCGGTGCAACTGAGCCACTTTTCTTTAAAGTCACAAAAATAAAACTCACGGTATACCAGAGATGCTGGGCTGCGTCTTTCACTGCACAGGAATTAGTTTTAAACACGTACAAAGTCCCAAAAGAAGCGCATTGGAACTAGGTGTGAGAAAAATCTGGCTACTGTATCGTAACACTTAGTATACAGATTCAGAAGACTCATTCACATACAGATGGACAAATGCATTCCTCCTAACAATTCAACAACCGTTTTTTTGTCATTTTGGGGGAGTGCCCAGGACTCCCTGAGCAGCTGGGCAGCCCCCAGGCTCATCTCCCTGCACTATATACAGTAGATTCCGTGTTTGGATGCGCATAGCATCTATTCAGGGATCACCCGTGGCTTTGCGGTGGGACACAGGAGGGACTTTGGGACAGTGTCCAAATAGCGGGACTGTAATCGGGATAGCTGGGAGGTATGCAAATATACATATGTTGCATTTCAATTGATCAGTGTAATCTAGCAAAGTAATTTTGTCACTTTCAGTTGTTTTGTTTATGCAAATATGATGCACATATTGAGCATGAGAGATGCTCGGTGCTGCCTAGTCACCTGGGGCCTTGCGCACCAAGAGGGACTGTTTGGCACAACTGAAGCCACAGTATATGTGGACACATCTGTATATATACATTATGGTTTTTGCATCTGGCCTCATAATGTCAGTCCCCCAGGGCCGCAACAAGGTGTGTGTGTGTGATTGGCGCCATCATGCAGGGCCATCGGAGTGGCACCATCACTGTCACACCGCACTTGCATTTGGCCTTCAGACAGTGTTGGGCTGGTCAATGAAATGCCAATAGAGCTGCTGAAAAGCTGCCCAGAAAATCGTCCTCGGCATTATTCCAGACCAAACTACAAATGCTGGATGCTGGACACAACAAAATCCATCCTGCAAACTCTAGGCTTCTAATGCTTTATGCTCACTCCCTTCATTGAATTTAACTTTCAATTTCTATTCTAAAATACTTATGTAAATGTTTAGAAAAACAAAGGAAAGTAAAATGACTGTGACTATTAATGCATCTTCACACATGCATACATTATTCTTAGGGTGGTATTCAAATTACATATATCGCCCAATCTCCTTTCTAAAATGATCCCCATTATTGCGCATATCGTGCCCAAAGTCATCAGGTTTAGCTGTGTAAAGGGTTGGGTGCCTCGCTACCCCGGGGGTAGCAAGCTGAAATGTTGATACCACGCCCCCGAGGGCAGAAACAGAATGGGTGTGGAAGGGGGTGAAAAGAATTGAATACCGCCCTTACTGTCTTTTAAATTATTATTACAGTGACCAATGAGTAGGAAAACATCATGCATTTCACACTTATTGCAAGAACATTTGACATTTTTAGTAATTTCATACATTTTACTGCATGATACAAAGAATGATTTCCGCAAGATTAACTGTCTGAGACATTAGCCTCAGTGTAATTGTACACATTTAGCAAGCGTTAATTATAAGCAGTACTAATACTGGCTGCTTGAGAGACTCTTACCGCACACTGTGAAAATAATTTAATCATAAGATTCAGTGTACAGTGGAGATGTGATTGAAACAAAGATGCAACGATGTTAAAATGAATGGAGCTGGACGAGGTTCATCTTATCACAAAAGGTTTTCCTGTGCTTGTTGATTTTGATTGGTTAAGTGGCTATTTACCCTTCCAGCCAATTTCATTCTGTGGTGTGGCACAGGGATCATAGTCTAATAAAGTTTCTTACTGAACTTTTACTTGGACTATGTTGATGAGGCAGAGTTATGTTGGGTTACTTTGAAGTTTAATAAAATGAGGAAGTTAGTGGTCACAGTGTCTCTTTATTTCACTAGCATTTACTTTAACTGTGCTTTGGGTGAACTGCTACCAAACAAGGGTGCAGTGATAACGACCTAGTGTATACACAATATCGACCTAGTATATGGCCAGTTTTACTGGTCCACAATAGTCACTGGAAACCACAGACATACTTGCACTTGAAGTTCAATTCAATACCACAAGCATCACCATGCATAAACAGAGTTCAATACCACAAACATCACCACGCATAAACAGCCAATTGGTAGGACCAGCTGGGTGGCAAATTTGCCATTCCATTGGTGCCTAGTTCAGGGCATATCTACTGTAATAAGGCGATGAAGAGTGGCATCAGTTTAATACTCCTACCTTGTCTGATGTGACTGAAATGAATAGATGCTATGAGATGGAAACATTAGGATATAAAGTCTTTAGTCCAACATCATCAATAAAGATGAAGTGGCATAGCTGGCACAAATATCATTCTGAAACTTGATCCACATTTGATCCATCTATTGGTATGTATTTTTAATAATCTGTAAAATATATTATCTGAGTTGTGTGACTGATATTATATATGTGGGGTTTCTATATATAAATAGATCTACAGTAGCTATAGACTTCTGACCTACTTTTTCTCCACTCCTGGAGATCCCCATGTGGGAGATGCTGATGACTGGTGATGAGGCTGAGCACCTGTTGGGGTAAAATGATAAGTTTCTAATAGAATCACATCATATTGGCCCTGCCCCCTTCCTATAGACCTGCAAATCGCAGCATTATAACCCGTGTCCTGCCCATTTTACTAAGATATAGGCAGGATGCAGGAGGACCACTTACTCTTACGTAATTTCTGGGATGCGGTCAGAGCAGTCAGAAAACAGACAGCGGGATCCTGACCTTCAGAGTCCCAATGAATTCTGAAGATAAGTATTGACCTTAGGGTTTGGGTTAGACACTAGGAGGAGGCTGCAGGGGGTGGGGGAGGCTAGGCTGTGTGTGGGGGTTAGGGTTAGGCTGCGGAAGGGGATGGTTAGGATTAGGCTGCGAGAGGGGTGGGTTAGGGGTAGAATAAAAATACTTACTGCAATCCATCGTGATTCTGACTTTCGGGATCCCTGCTGTAATTCTGAGTGTCAGGATTTCCTACCCTACCCTTCCGCTTGAGTAGGTAAGTATGCTTCTAACTTAATAAGATTTTTTTTTACTATTTATTAACCATGTTACCTCTGTGATTGCATTTGCATTATTTTTAAACTCAATAAAAACATAGAAGTGATAATTCATCTTTAAACCAAAATGAGTTTTCCATTAATGTCAGTAGGATTTTCCAGTGCAATATGACATATTATGGGAGAGAAGATACTGAATGCAAAAATGGGAGGTAACTGAGACAATGCTATGGGAAATACCATTTACACAATGTGATGTGTATTCTTAAAGTGCCACATGAATGGCAGTGTGGTGTGTTGGGTGTAAACTGAACGCCTTCTGCTTTTGTCGATATCTTGGTATCTTGGTAATAGTTATACATTCCATAAAATAGAAAATAGATCTGGTTATTATGCAATAGAAGCAGCCTTTTCTAAACCATGGCTTGTGTTTTGTCACTTTTCACTCATTTCAACATTATCTTCTGTAAGGCAGACAGCTACAACCAATAGACACATGTTACTTGAGAAAGAAATTCTAATTATCGCTCCTGCTGGAAGGGCATGCGAGTGTTATATTACATCATAGCGACACGAGCAAGTAACCAGCAACAGCTAGACTTATCAGCTCACAGCAAATATTTGGTGTCTTAAGCCCTGTAGTGTTCAAATAGTCACAAATATTTAATCCGATTTGCCCAGATGCTGATTTGTTAGAACAGATATTAAACATTTCTATTTCTGTTTTCAGTGATCTCCATGAACATTAAAGAGACCTTGTAATTCCAACATAAAACCCACAGGTGCCTATAAAAGAACGTATAAGAAGCTGTCTATTTCCATGTGTTTTACAATTCCATTTTCATTCTACTGTATGTTCACAGTTTTAAAAGTAGAACTCATCTTTAACATTGAGAATGCTATTGTGACCTTATGGTTTGGCAATAAATATAATTCTGGACCTGATGCAAAGTTGGACAAAAAATGGGAGCTGTTTATACTTAAAAAAGTCCAAAGAAAAACAGAATTTTCCACACGAGTGTGGTATACTTTGCTGACAATCGGAACGTCAACATATAAAATGTGAATGTCGGCATGCCGACAGTGGGATTTCCCATTGCTTTTACTCAAACCCTAACCTCGGCCTAACACTAACCCTTAATCAGCTGTCGGCACTCACAATAGTGACATTCTGTCAGTTTCTGTATTAGGAATTCTGTACATATTGACAACATAAACAGTGGCGCAGGAACCCAGTGAGTAACAACAATAACGGGACAATTTATTTTCCTGAGACGGAGAAGTTCCTGACTCCCTCTCTATGATGACCGATGTCCTACTGATGTATTGGATGGGGGGCGGATAGGCAGGCAGGCACCCATATACACAGGACATATGTGCAACTTCAGTCACATCACCCTATATTGAAAACATGCATTGCTCACCACACACCACCAAGCTTCATATAGTTAAAATGAACAGTTTTGCAATGCCGGAACAAATAGCTCCATGAGTTATTTGTCTGACTACAATGTATGGTTGTGAGCAGGGGCGTAACTAGAAATCTGCAGAATCTATACCAAATTTTACAAGCCCCCCATCACCTTTGAGCCTAGGATGAAAGCGGACCCTGTCTGCTTGTGTTAGCTCTGCCAGCATTAGAACACCCTGGTGGCTAGTTGGATAGCCCAGACGAAATAATTACCCAGGTTCAGTGAACGCAGACAATTTAATACTATCCATTAAGTATAGTATATACACTTTATACATGTCTTACATGTTATAGTGGCCAAGGGCAAGGGTCTTCATTTTAGTTCACCTCATATGAAAATGATTTACTTGTGTGCCAAATCCTTAAGGTGGATGTAAATCAGATTGGGGGGCAAATGTTGGGGTGGCAGCATGTTGGAAATTGTTAGTATTGGACTTAATGATTGACTTTTATTGAACTGGGAAGGTGCTAGGGAAAAAAATAATATGCATTTCATTATTATTTTTTTGACTTTCAATTAAGTTTTTTAATTGTTTTTTTTTTTTTTTTAAAGTTTGTTGAATTTACCAGACCCTGTACATGGAGGGAAAGTCCTAACAGATATTACTAGAAAGAATAATGTGAGTATCCCATCTCTTTTTGGTAGATAAAATTGAGACAGGGGATGTACAACACTACCTGCAGGGAAAAAAATATATATATTCACTAGTTCACTTGTAATTTTGCCCCAGATTTTTTTCAAAAAGGAATTTTATTAAGCAAGCCTGTCCATGCTCGGGAACACAGACAGTCAGCAAAATGGGACATGTTAATAGCTAAGCACCATAGAAAATGACAAACCTTTTGCTGTACTGCACTCAACTTTCATACACAAAACCATAAGATTACTTATCAAATCTTCTGAAATGAAACTTGGTCATTGAACTGGAACAGGAGACAGTCACTGGCAGGCTAGTTCTAGTACAGTAGCAAGGGGGATTAGGCGGCAATCATTTTTTTGAGCTGTTTTTGTACAAAAAAAAACCCAGTCCTGTACAAGTTACTCTAAGCTCATGCTGTCCAATTGATGGCTCACCAGCCTGTGAACATTCTAGAGATTCAAGTTGTCATAAAGCCAAACGGTTTCACTGGCTCAACTAGCATCAATTAAACACAGTTTGAACATTAAAACTTCTATTATTATTTGTATATAAAGCTGATTGCTTTAAGTGAGGAACCATTATAGCTTTATGTCATGAGATGACTGTGGCCTCATTAACTGAAACCACATTGATCTCTTTCGATGAAAGCCCCACTGTTTCATTTGGAGAGATCTGTTTATTCTTTTCAATTGGTTCTCCACACATATTGGGCATGTAAAGCCATTGTAATCAAAGTGATTATTGGAATAATCATGTTACAATAATATACAATATAGAAAAACTGTCAAATTACAAAAACCTAGCATGCAGTGACATGGTGAAGACAATGTGGACAGCAAAATCTCAAACAACAAAACTGTTTGCAACTTTAGTTTCTAGAACCACATCTATTGTTCTTCGTCATAGAATGAGAATTGCTGTACGAGGAGTGCAGGAGGGGAAGAGGGTCTTATATTAAAAATTTGGAGATGCAGTCTATGACTGTTGAAGTAGGTTGTGAGGTGGGAGCAGCCACAAAACATACTTGCCGACTTTTAATTTCTCCACTCCTCAAGAGTGTTCCGAAACAGAGATGCAGATGATTTTGAGGGCGAGAGGGCCAGGCACTTTGCATTTTCAGAAGTTTGGATCAGTAATTACCATATTAGTGCTATCGCTGCTGCTTCCATGTAAGCAGCAGCTATAGCTATGCTGACCACATCAGAATGAGGGTCCTGTGTGAGCAATGTGGTATATGGATGCTGCGGCTGATTTTTTTTTTTATCATAAAAGCAAAGCTGTTTGTTAAAAAAAAACATGTGTACCACTAATTACTACATAAACTGGTTATAATTAGAGATGAGCGGGTTCGGATTTAACGCCAGAATTAACGCCAGTTCAGTTTTATCCGGATTTTTCCTATTGGCTATCCAAAACACGTGACATTCGTGAGCCAATAAGATGCCGTTTTGAGAACCGAGTAAATCCGAGTAAAACCGAGTAAAACTGAACCCGCTCATCTCTAGTTATAATGAGGATGGAGATTGAAAGTATGAGGCCTGGAAAGCTAACCTACTTATGGACTAATTTGGACATACTCTGACAATGTACCCCCTTTGCTGTTCCCTTTAATTAATTCTGAGATTCTTTTTTTTGAACAGGTATCTGCTCAGTTCCACTTCTGAAAGCCTTCTACTACCAGGGGCTCCTCCACAGCCTTTTTCGGTTGAGGGGGAGGGGCGCGATATGTATATTTTCATTTTGGCACCCCTATATTGCTAAATGTTGCCCTCTCAAGGGCAGCTGGACTTACCTGCCACACCACCTATCTAAAGACAGATCTATCTGTACACATACGTACAAATTTATGTAAAAACAGCATAGCGGACACTATGGAGAATGCAGATAATGGTTTATTAAATGAAAAATACAACATTATGGGGCCCATTTACTGTTTACTGACGGTTAAACTCAATAAATAGAATTTCTTATCTCTGCTATTGAGGCAATAAGAAAATAAATTCCATTAAGATATCAGGGAGCAGGGTCAGACACTCTGATAGGAGCCCATCCTAGCAATGTGTAAACTAAAGTGATCACATTAGGAAAACGTTACTTTATGCTGCGGACCTACTGCACATGGGTGGCCACTAGACAGTGCATGGGCCAGTGGCTGTTACCAGGGAGGGATCTGAACAATCCCTCTTCTGGTAAATTATGCGATATGTAGCCTATAGACTAAAATGGATAATGCCATCGCTATTGTGATGGAAAACAGGGATCCTCTGTAATACTTTCAGGGGATACTTACATTTTAACGGTATCCCAATTGGTGATTTCCCATGCATTTTCCCATGCATGGGGAGGTCAGGGGGTGATATGAGGGAAGGGGATGGGAGGACAAAGTGAAGCTGAAGGGGAAGAGGAGAGGAACACATGAAGTGGAAGGTGAGAAGGGCGCAGGGCTGGTCCCAGAGGAGGGGCCAGCCCACAGTAACTAGCCACACACTGTAGGGGTTGGAGCTGGGTGCAGGGGGGAGTAGGGCTGAGGGGAGGCAGGATGTGGAGCAGCCGGAAAGGGAATTATCTCTGTACTGACACTGTCTGTATTAACAGTAGATGGCAGCCGCACTGCGCCCCGCGGCCCAGTACTTTGACTGGTGCTTCATAAATATTTTTTTGGAGGGGAGCCATCCCCTTGCCCTACATGTTCCAGCGCCTACGACTACTACTGTAGTTACTACTACTACTACTACTACTACTACTAGATACAGTAGATACTACTGTATCTGCAACAGGCTTGCTCATTATTCTGCATGTCTGACAGTGTCATTTCTCTTGCATGAATTTGCATAGCTTCATTTTGCATGGATTTGCTCTGTGCCACAGGCGTTTTTATAATGGGTGCAGTGTGTGTGTTGTCCAGGGAGACCAACACCACACATACTGCACCCATATATTATACTTACCCCTCCAGAGTCCTGCGATGGTGGCCCTGCTGTGTGGACACAAAGCACTCAGAAAATGGCTGCCACGGCCATTTCCGAGTGATTTGCGCATGCACACTGGAGGTGTCTCTGGGAACATGGCCACCTCGCATACGCAATAGACTCAGGCATTATGCCAGAGCCTACTGCTGCCAGAGAGGAGAGAGCCTGCAACGGAGGCGGCACGCAGGTCCTCTCCTCTCTTAAAACACCCCTGCTCTGTGCATGCAAAGAAAATGAATGCTTGCAAAGAATGCGGAGTCGAACATATTCTGAACATATCAGAGGAGGAGTGGGAGCATGGTAGGGTGTTCTTAAAAAGCAAAGTTGAGTAAGGATGTGTTAACCAAATGCAGCCTATGCTTATATACACCTGTGAGGAGGCATATTTCTGCACCTAGTATAGGGAAGGTACAAGTACACACTGATGATCATGCCTTGTAGTAAAGCAGGTGCATATGCTACCCATTCAGAGGAGCACTGGCCAGGAACATGATGAATGTATTTAATATTATGTATATTCACATAAGCCACAAGTGACAAGTAACAACTAAGGAATGCCTGTTCCTGAAGAATTACCCATCCAGACTTTACTACAGGAAAATGTATTTTTATTGATAGGCTGTGGGATGTTTTTGCAGGTTCTTCAAATCTACAGAAAACCCCCAATGACCTTTATACCTCTGAAAAGCTTGTGTGTTTGTGTTCATTAAAGGTGAACAAGGAGATTAATTAGTATGGTTTCTGGAATTTGCTGTATAAACATTTTTCCATATAAACACTAAATATTGTATCACATTTAGTGGGTTACAGGATTTGGGGGATTTTAGTTATTGACAAAGCTAGAGAGATATTCCTTTCATTCTTTATCAACACAATCCATCAAGAACAATCGTTTAAAGAGCCACAGAGGGAAATCCATAGTTTTATTTATGGGTGCAATATTTTAGGCCTCTTTCACCAGACAGAGTGATAAGAGTTTCAAGAGAAAGATCAATCCTTTCCATTACAAGATGTGTCAAGCTTGAAATTATCAATTTGAATTACAAAGTTTCCTTTGTTTTGGTGGTTTATAGGTAAAGCTACTTAAGAATAAAATGGAAGTAGTAACGGATTGTGATTTATGATAATGTGTGAATACCATGATGTACTCTTGTAGAATGTGGTCAGTATTCAAATACAATATAACATTATACAAAATGAAATACAGGATACATACATTTTGTTGACATTTATGTGGTCGACAGTAAAAATGTAGACAGCGTAATGCTGACCAGACAATGGTAGTAGTAATGTTATTTAAACCATGTTAACTGTGTCAACGTTAAAACTTTAAGCTTAATGGTAAAGTACCATGTTTGAAAATTTAATGCTGACATGATTTAAGTAGCATTATTACTGGGTCCACACTGTCCAGTCGACATTACTGTCACACACACACACACACACACACACACACACACACACACACACACACACACACACACACACACACACACACACACACTGGAAGCTGCTCAAGTCAATCTGGCAGTACTTTTCAGGTGCATGAAAGGGAATGTCTGGTTAACTTTTGACAATCAACAGCATAAATGTCAACAATATAACTATACCCTGCATCATAAATGTCCTGCATCTGGCAAACAGTAACCTCACAGACAAACTACAGTAATTTAATAAACTTTTATAAGGTTCATTTGACATAAATACTGTAATAGTGTACTGCAGAAATGTGTTTTGTAGCTGCTTTGGTTACACAAACACACCTGTTGCACTTTTTTCATTTTTATTTTAAGACATTTGCAATAATAGAGTGTTACAGGTTGAGTCTCCCTTATCCAAAATGCTTGGGACCAGAGGTATTTTGGATATGGGATTTTTCCGTATTTTGGAATAATTGCATACTATAATGAGATATCATGGTGATGGGACCTAAATCTAAGCACAGAATGCATTTATGTTTCATATACACCTTATACACACAGCCTGAAGGTCATTTTAGCCAATATTTTTTATAACTTTGTGCATTAAACAAAGTGTGTGTACATTCACAGAATTCACTTATGTTTCATATACACCTTATACACACAGCCGGAAGGTCATTTAATACAATATGTTTAATAACTTTGTGTATTAAACAAAGTTTGTGCACACTGAGCCATCAGAAAACAAAGGTTTCACTATCTCACTCTCACTCCAAAAAGTCCGTATTTCGGAATATTCCGTATTTCGGAATATTTGGATATGGGATACTCAACCTGTACTATGTTAGCTAAGATTTTCTATATATATTAAATGGATTCAATACAGCAAAAAAAAAATCTGTCGAATTTAGGGAGAACAAAGTAATTTATAACGCATCAACGAGTCATGTTAGAGAAGGAGCGCCATATAAATAATTAATAATAATAATAATAATAATAATAATAATAATAATATTATTATTATTATATAGTGCATGTTTGGTGCCTTCATTTTCATTTATAATATAAAAATACTGGACCTGCTAAATGGTTCTAGAATGCCACGATAAGCACAAATATACCTATCATATGTTTTTTTGGCAGCTATGTAGTGTATTGATAGTTAATAAAGCAATGAAATAGTGAGTGTTCACACACAGTAAAGAGAAGGTAACATTCTCTGAAATCAGTGCTTTGACTCCCTCTGCAGACCATGTTTTGTTACAAGAGAAATGGGTTCATTTTTTTCCCCATCAAAATTATTTAGACTTAATTCAATGATTTGGGCAACAGTTTTGCTATAATGGTACTGGCAGATGATCTCACATAACCCTTCTCATCTACTTCCAACACCCTTTCCATGTGTACTACAGACCAAAATATTACATAAATAGCATCAATAGTAATAGAAACAGTGCAGTGGCATCACATAGACAGGAAAGTTACATCTTTTCACTAGTCAATATATTTCCAAACCATCAATATTCCTATTAAAGTTACTCAAATCCATATTTTACTCTAAAGATTGTGATACTGCTGAATCTAAATATATTCTATATATACTGAGAAGACACACCCATATAATCTTTGCTACTTAGCAACATAAATTAAATGTGAAATAATTACTTTAAGCACATAGCTACACTTATCCTGCAGTGTGTGTTAAATCAGGTCAAGTGAAGCAGAGTAAAATTAAGAACCCCAGCAGACTTGCCTATAAAACATCGAGAGGCATTCTAGTTGCATTTAAAAAACTGTATTGTGAAGACTATTCCATAAAGGCATACTTTATTGTTTTGAAGCCCAGGCTGGTTGCTTCAAATTCCACACACTACCTTGAAAGCAGCTGTGGAGAGCTCTTTGGAGGCAGAACAAGCAGGGTGTTTGTGGCATCAGAAAGTTTGCTAGAGGCATCAGCAGCTGAAAAAGGACTGGGAACTGTCTAATAGCCATAGTGCTGAAAAATAAGGACAGGTATCTTCTGTACTTGCAATCTGTTCCCATGCAGTAACATAGCTATTATTTATACATGGGTGTTTGAAATTTAAAATATATATATATATATATTTTTTAATAACATCAAGACATCTAAGAATGACTGTACTGCTAATTATGCCCTTTATATGTTGTCTAAAGCAAGCATCGTTATTATGATAAAAAGAGAACATTTGAGAAATGTCACAAAAATACCTCCTGGAAAAGCTCCAGACTGTAAGTGTTATCATCATCTGCAAAGAAGACGACGCCAGGGTACTCCTGCTGTACAGGTGACTGGATCACTAATCTCTGGGTGTAATGAGGCTGGGGTTGGTATTGCTGCCTAAGCCAAGCCAATCCTGCATTCCTCTGTTCAGTGGCACGGGGTAAACCAGAACGTTTGTATCTCCGTGGTGTGGGCACATGCAAGTGGGTGGCCCTTACACCTGCTCCAGCCAAGAAGCGGCTTACTAAATCTGTAGGTAGAGCAGAATCCTCTACTACTATCCAGTGTAAACGTGGCACCTGACGGAATGTGTTGGCTAGCCGAGTGAGTTCCGCCTTTTGCACAGGGCGGCTATAAGTTGGGGTAATAGCATAGATAATAGGTACTGTATCATTCTTTCTCTTCTGAATATCAGAACTGGTCAACTGCTCCTGGTTAGTTGTCCATGAACCTGTGCTGGTGTCACTTGGCTTGGGTCGCATCAAAGCAGCTTGTCCAATTCTGCGTTTCCAGTAAGGAGAATAGTAACGGGTGGTAGAAACTCTGCTGAAGCTGGAAGGTCTCCGGGTATCAATATCAATAATAATAACAACAATCAACACCCAAGGGAGAAGAATGAAGAAACGACTGTAAAAAACAGACTTCATCTTGCTGTTAAATACAGTAAGAGCAGGTCAGAGAAATCTTTTTTTTTTACAAGTAACCTAAATGCAGTATGAAATCTGATTAATTGTGGCAAATACATAAAACATCAACTCCAGCAGTCATTAAACCAACTAGTATCACAGCTGCCATGCAAGAACCTGGTTGAGATTCCTCCTCATATTACTATTAGGTTTAGCTGGTAAAAAAAACCATGTGCAATGGTAAAAGCTTTAGTTTAAAAAAGCAACGGAATACACCTAGGATGAAATAAATCTACAGCACGGGTTAATTTCTTCAGTACAAGTAAATCCACTTAAATGAATGTGTTGCTGGCTTATTGATGCTAGGGAGTCATTATAGAGACACTGCTAGGTCTCAGGGACTTCTTCCACAAAACACATGGAAACAAAATCAAGTCATGTCAATGGCTTAGGAAAAAAAATAGCTCCCATTAATTCCAGAGGATTGCTTCATTGATAACCTTTTAACACAGAGGACAGCAACAAACAGTGCAGTGTAGAGGCAGATATTCCTTAATGCTTAGACATTTAGAAGAACTCATCTCCTGCCCCCAAACTTCGTGTCTTCTTCAGCATCCATGTGTTCAGGATCCCGGATAAACTGAAATAATACATCTCCGAGTACCTCGTGTCAGCCGGCGAAACATAGATACAACCCAGGTCACAAGGGCTTGATGAATTGTTTGTTTCTATTGTTTCTTATTGCCCGTGCTGCCTAAGATGCTGTGCAGTTGGGCTGTGAATCTGTAATAGCAGCCTCAGTGATGCACTGGCTGTGGCTGAATTTGATTGCTGCTCCCTGCATCAATCCTGCTTTTCCCACCCCCTCTCCTCTTTGTTTCTATTTCTTTGCAGTCCGATGAGCTGTTGGGTGGGGAAGAGGGAGTAGAAGAATAGAAGGACCCCCTGTGGCTGGCATTGAGAAATTAGATGGAAAACCTCTGGTAGTATTTCTGATTTTTAGCAGCAGACAGACAGACTTGTGAGCTGCTCTTTAGGCAAGTATCAAAGTTGTATTTGGATTGCTTTTAATCTCATTTTCATTCTGTTCTCCAGCATTCCCCTGTTCATCCTGAATCATATTGAGACTTGCCCATCGTGATCATATCTTTTACAACTCAAGTGGAGAGAGAGAAGGGAGAGAGACATGATGCAGGAATATGTGATTGAAGGCTGCATATAAAATGTAACTACACAAGGACATTTGACACACAATCAAATCCAATAGTCAAACACAGTGCTGTTCTTGTTTAAACACATATTTGATTAGCATAGTCATTCATTTCAAATAGGTGGAAATTAACAGAAGAGAGCTGGCTAGGAGACAAACCCCTCTTCTTTGCTAAGCCATTCATATTTGTTACAGATGAGTACCAGCACGGGGATTATGATGACTTCTGTACAGCACTTAGGTCCCTGAATAGTAATTATCACTAGTCTATATAATATATTACTAATAGTCTATCTTGCAGGAGAATATGGGGGAGATTTATCAAAACTTGGAGAGAGATAAAGTACTAACCAATATGCTCCAGTAATTTTTCATACACAGCTTGTAAAATGACAAGCTAATTGGTTCGTACTCTATCTACAATATCTCCACTTGATCTCAATACAAGCTTTGATTAATCTCCCCCTATATCTGCTCAACAACAATGTACAGTATAGCTACTGCATTCCATTCTGTAATAGCCTATTACCAGGAAAAGGTAGCTGGAGTTCCCTTGCAGGGAGCAAGACCCGTGCCTTCCTACTTCAGAAGTATGAAACTTTTTTTTTTGCTGTCGTTTCAGAGTTTAAAGGAAATCTAGTAACCATTCACAGAGTTTTTGTGCCTGGAGAAATCTAGCGCTTGTGAGTTGAGAAAAGAGAAAAGAAATATACTGTATAGTGCACACTGCAAAATGATGTGTGGATCCAGTCTAATACTGTATTATATTACTCACCTTGAGATAAGATTTTTCAAATGCAGGACTGAACTATTCTTTTCCAAAGGAAATCCTTGATTTAAAATATCTATAAAATAATGAGATCTTATGCTTATACTTGTATATTCACCATTTTAATTAGCTCATACATGTTAATAATAATTGTTGACAGACATTAAATTATTTGTTGGAAAGAGATGTTGCTCTTAGGCTGGGTACACATCGGACAATATTATTGTCCGATATATCGTTCCGGCGCGGATCGGAATGATATACAGTACACACCATCTAAAGCAGTGGTTCTCAGGATCCCAAACTGTTCATGTTTTCCACGTCACCTGTCAGATGCACTGTGTATCACCAGATGTCACATTTTAAAATCCACTGGTAACCTGGAAAACATGAACTGTGTGGAGTCTTTAGGACCAAGTTTGAGAACCTGTGGTCCAATGTGTACCCACAAATGTGCGCTCCTGCAGGTCATCATTGACATCCTCACATCTGATGTTCTGCACCTCAGATGTGATGACCCAGCCTGTGATGGCATGCATTCTAATTACAGCCACAAAAGATACTGTATATTGCGTGGTTGCAGGATATTTTGTTCAGTATATCATTACATCAGCTGACCCGGAACCACATAGTTTTGATATGTATCCAGTCCAAATTTTTCAGGTAAAACCAGTGTCTTTTGTTATTAGAAATTATTCTGTTCAGAAACAGTCGGCGCTTTGCAAGAGTTCATCTGGGGGTCACGCCCATACCGCACAGAACACTTCATGTTGCAAGGAGTGCAAATACCATCCATTTTTTTGCGTGCAGTGTAAATACTGGCTGCTTTTGCATGTAGCCCACAAATGTTGGACAACTTTATTGTACACTGAAATTTAGATTTGAGTTTTGACACAGCTCTCCTAAATCTAAATCTCTCTGCGCATCTTAAATCTGTCCCACCTGCATGGTGTTGTCCAGGTTCACAGTTAGTTGCTCTTTTTTTTCTTTATTTCCAAATTGGAACCTGAATTCTCAACATATGAAGTATGCAGATACAGCACCTGTGAAACACATATTAAACAATTCTTTTGGACTCCTTTCTGAGGGCATCTTAACGTATAGACATTTTGGGCAGCTGTCCAGGGCCCAACGATTCTACGGGGCCTTTGAACAGGGTCGGGCTGGGTTGGGGGGCATTTATTCTGCAGAGCTTCTTGGGAGGCTGGTAGAGTATGCTGCCCAGCCGCTCTAATTCTGTATTACACACCATCAGAGCAGCCAGGCAGCATTCTCTACATGAAGAAATAAATCTGCACAGGATATAACAATTGTAGTTCAGTGGATTAGAAATCTTATTATTAGACCAACGTAAAAGCCTACTTAAATGATTAATTCAGCAAATGGTTGGTGGTGCTCCCGGAAGATAGTTATGACAACTATGAAACAACAGGTATGGTCTTTTAGAGAAAACAAAAGACCAAAAGAAGCAACTATAAGCCTTTTCCAGGGCACACTTAAAAAATTGAAATGGTGAAATTATTAAAAAATAACTTTTATTGATATATACTTAAGAGAAGACGAGAGCTGGCATCAATAATTAGAGAGCATGAATGTTCACAAGTACTAATGTACCTATTATAGGCGAAATAATAATGTGAGTAAGCGAAAATAAATGAGCCCTCATCCAAAGAGATGATTCATACATATCCTCTGTAATCGAGATTTTATTTGAATGAGAAAATATTTTGAGCAGTTTGAAAATGTGGTAATAGCTATTACCACATTTTCAAACTGCTCAAAATATTTTCTGTGGCACCTGCTGTTCCAGCCATGTTACAAGTATATGGGAGGCAGAGGGATTGTTAGAATTGTTTGTTGGCACTCAACCTGCTGTTTATGTGTATACTTTGCATTACCACCTACGAGTAAGCCTTGCCAAACCTCGGGCTCTCACTGTGTAACAAACTGTATAAGATTGAAAAAAAACAAGGATATTATGGTGATTACAAATCTTTCTTCCTTTCTACTTCCCTGTTGAGCAACTCTTGTTTATTTTGTTACGTGTGGGAGCACAATTGTAATAGAGCCTGACATTGGAAATACCAACCCCAAGACCCTACGGCTAATATTATTGCCTCATTTCAGATTACTATTGATTAGATCTCCCAGCAATAATCTGGCAGCCTATAGTATTATTTTTTGACCACATACAACCCGATACTCATTTATTCTGTGATTGATATCCTGGGTCCCAATATAATCGGAAAACGGTGCGCCTAGGAGACAGATTTACCTACGGTCAGACCGCACTGAGTATGCCCAAACTCGTCTGATCTTGGAAGCCAAGCACTGCAGGGCCTGGTTAGTACCTGGATGGGGAACCACCAGGGAATACTAGGTACCGTAGGTATTTTATTCTCCAACAGTTAAAGCAATTTGGGACCCATTGCACCAACCTGGTTTCAGGTTATAGCATTTATCAGACTATATCAGACTCGAGGTAGTGACCTCATTCAAATAAAATCTCGATTACAGAGGATATGTATGAATCATCTCTTTGGATGAGGGCTCATTTATTTTCGCTTACTCACATTATTATTTCACCTATAATAGGTACATTAGTACTTGTGAACATTCATGCTC